>NC_070636.1:12603035-12903035 GCF_947347685.1 Pleuronectes platessa | reverse complement strand
TTAAAAACACTGAATAAGTTAAAACTTCTCCCTCTGAAGGCTTTCCTGCTGCCGTCCTGCGAGGCGTCAGCTACCAGGAAGGTGATCAAAGTGTACAGGACGTGGATTCTGCAGGACAAGCCCGGCTTCATGACCGAGCCGGAGAAAACAACACAGGAAGATGAAGTGGATGACAGCTCTGAGCAGATTCTCAACACTGAGACAAACCACATTCATGTACAGGTGAAAGAAAAAATAATATATATAAAATTTTATATATATATATATATATAGTCTCAATATATACCCTTATAGTAGTTTTAGATTAAAAGGTCTGGTAGTGTCGTAGAGAATTTTAAAGGTTTTTACAGACATTTTAGTAGAGCACATATGTTGTCAGATGTTACTACCAAATGCAAAATACAAAAGCAAGTGATCTAATTGGTTAGCCATAGCAGTAGTAAAACCGTACCACCTTATCTGATCGAAGTAAGAATACACATATCGCAAATTGCAGAAAAACAAAACTGAGTGGGCTGTTGACTATATTTAAAAAAAAAAAAAACAATCAATATTTATTGTAGATAAAATAGTTTGAGGAACCTGAGAATCATCATGTGCCTGCATCACAAAAGGTCCAAACAAAGCTTTAGGTGCCTCCATTTATTAGAGAGAACCAAAGAGCTGATGTATACAATTTTACACCATGGAATGTTTTTTCTCAACAAACTTCGAGGCTCGTTTCTGAATAGCATCTACATCAGTATCTGTTTATGTTTCCACCTGACTGTCTTACCTTGTCTTCTACCAGACGGAGGTTCATGGTCACAGACGGTCATCGAGCTGGGGGAGGACGTACTCCTTCAGCAGCGCCATCAATCGGGGCTTCCTCACTGAGCAGCAGAACAGGGACATCAAGGCTGGCATCCAGCCTACACTACAGGTCTGTCTCTGTGTGCAGGGCTGTGTGTTTATCCTGAGAGCGCACCATGTTGTGATTATAATTAGCAATTGTCAACTACATGTTCTATTTGTTTTATCATGTGCTCATCCTTCATGCACTCATGCGTGTAGGTGTTCCTGACCAACTCGTCCAACGTGTTCCTGTTGGAGCCGTGCCAGGATGTACCCAAACTCTTGGAAAACCAGGTTGAGGTGTGCAAGGGGGTTCTTAGCATCTATCGTCACATGATCATGGAGCACACGATGAACACACAGACATGGTCAGTGAGATATTCAAATATACATGGAAGCCTCATTTCCTAAAGACTCTATCATGATATTTCATTTTATTTAATTGTCTGTGTCGTGCAGGGAGCAGATGTTGCAGGTACTACTGAGGATCACTGAGGCGGTGATGAAGAGGCCACAGGAAAACCAAAGAAAAGATAGTTTTGCTGAAAGTTTAGCATCGATACTCTTTAGGGTATGTCTGCATGTGCTTTGTTTTACATTAAGTCACACACAGGGTATTTTATTCATATCTATACATATTATAATACACTGTAATTACAGAATGTATATTCCTTTTTGAGCAAAACTTTTTTCTCGGGAACCCACTGCTTATTTACTGTATCTGTTTGTGTTTCTGTTTATACTAACTCATCTTGCATTCAGACCATCATCGTGGCGTGGGTGCGAGCCAACCTGTGCGTATTTATCTCCCGGGAGCTATGGGACGAGCTGCTGGCAGTGCTGTCCTCTCTTACCTGCTGGGAGGAGCTGGTGACAGAGTGGGCCAGCATCATGGACTCGCTGACGGCTGTGCTGGCACGCACCGTCTACGGCCTGGACATGGGCAGCCTGCCTCTGGACAAACTCAGTGAACAGAAGGAGAAAAAGCAGAGAGGACGTGGTGAGGGGGGGAATTTGGGAGAAAACGTGTTCAACAGTTTGAAAGCTTAATCTGGTTACCTTACCAGTTTCTGAATTTAACTTTATGATAGTTGGATGTATTTGATTGATTTACCTAAACTTTAAAAACTGATCACTGACTCAGTGTTTGAAAACATGAAAAAAAACATGAAAAAGGGGAAATTAATAAGAAGTTTTACGTGTCACAAAGCTGTTATTCAGAATAAGATTTATGAAGTGTCACCAAAACCTATACTTGGTGTTACTTCTTTACAGGATTCAATTTGATCCTTGACTCATCGATTCATTCTGTCTTTAATCATTAAACTAGAATGGCACTTAGCAGAGCACATGGATTATGTGGTCCTGAAGTTTCTGTCTGTAATCCTGCTAAATAAGAGACAAACACATGGAAACATAACTTCTGTGTTGGAGGTAGCAATGCTGAATATAAGTTTTTCCTAGTAAGTTACGTCGATTTTTTTTGAGCTGTGACATATTTACTGCCCAACTCCCTTCCAGCTCATGTTTATGCTTGTTCAATAACCACACTACATGCTAGATAATGTTGAACATGTTATTATAATGTGGGTGTTGGTTAAAGCCACAGAGGACTGTCTCGCTTGTTAGTAGAATTTGATAGTGCTAAATCTAAATATACATAAGCTTATTAATAGAAGATATACACTCAGTACTCAACCTATATTGTTCTTTGCACGTCAGGAGTGATCCATGACTCCCAGAAGGGCGCAGTAGTGGCACGCTCCTTTTCACTGAGCTGGAGAAACCAGGGGGAGCAGGGCGGGCCTGCGGTTCAAGAGCCCATGAGGATTCGCTCTGCCACTACGTCAGGAGCTCCTGGCGTGGAGAATGCCCGAAACAACGTCCGTCAGAAAGCCTCTGGTAGGTTCTTGTAACACTATTGATAACAGTGTTGTTGCGCTGGGCTGTATATTATTAATCCATCAAAGCAGGCAGAAGTCAATGACAAAGGGGGTTGCTTTTATATAATCTTCAAAATGCATATACTATTCTGTGTCCATGCTATGCTAATCTTCTCGCTTTGTGCGGGCTAACAACACAATACTGATAACCTTCTGGAGCAATACATCTGACCACAGGGTTTATCAAACGTATTACGGTGTGTGAAAGCCTTCGGACACGTCCATGTGTGCACAAGCCCAGGTGTCGTTGAAAGGCCCAACACCGGGGACAAAGAGACCAGCAGATGGCCCCCATTGTTTCCTTCATATGTCACTGGCCAACGTCAACATGTTTCCATGTCAGTTCGATTCTTCATCATGTCACCAGCCCTCTTTGGACACATATTGTCCTTAGCTCACTGCAGAGCCTGCAGACAGCCCTTATCTGATGGGAACGTGGCAGGCTGATTATAAGTTGAGCTGGAGAGCAGTTACTGGCTTCGGTGCTTGTTCTGGTTGTCTTCATTTTGTCTCGACAGAATCTTAATGCGGAGGATAAAAGACAGAGACGATCCCTTTTTCTTTTCCTTCCCCTTCCGCCTCTCCAATTACCACCAACGTCCTGAAATGACGCGCTTGTTGAGTGAGGAGGAGATGTATTTGTGCCTGAAGGATGAAGTCTTAGAAGGGATTTTGTGTGTCTCTCGCTTTCCCTCACATACACACACACACATGCACTGAAACATCTATTATGTGTCTCATGTGCGTGTTTATGCACCTTTTGTTACTCTGTTTATATGCATCCGCTTGTAAGCAAAGACGCAAATTAAACACTAGGCTTTCAAATTCCCTTCCCTTTCTTTGGCCTAATTGGATTTCACCAACATTGATCTTCAAAGGGCCGACAGCCCTCCTCCTCACTCCTCAAGAGAAGGCCCACCCATCAATTGCATGGCAGTTTTTGATAGTTTCATTAAGAGTGTAATTAATGCTCATTAATATGCATAAATGGGAAGCAGTGCGGGCTGTAGCAGAGACGATGTATCTCTCTCTCTCACTAAAGGGCATAATTAAAGTGTGCTGAAAGCAGAGAATAGAACTGCCCTTTTCCATTGCTCTCTTTGAGATTAACCCTGAAGTGCCATCCAGGCACAATGACAATGCCTCCGCATTGACAACTGTGAAAACTTGGTTGTACTTATTCATGCAAATCCAAACTAAGATTGTGCTGAGATCTTTTCTTGATAATTGAAAAAAGGCTGGTATTTCATGATGGGACTAATTCATCTTCTATAACACCAGAGATCCAGTTGAACCAACTCTGGGGTAAAAATGAAAATAATAATAATAATAATCTTCAATTGTACCATGGCCTCATCAGGGGTTTCAGCCTTTTAATCATAAGAACGTTAAAAGCTGAACCTGAGGGTGCACTGAGGCTGAAGGTAAATCTTACTGGCTATTGACCTATAGAATTTGTTGACATAAACACAAACATCAGACAAATATTGTTCACATGGATCCCTAGTTGAATGGTGACTAATCTGCACACAAGTTTACAGTTAAAAAACTGTCCTTAGTCTTTTCTGGTGAACAAAGTCCATAATGGTGATGTAGTTACTAAAACCAACTTTGACGTTTCTGTATTGAATTTCCTTTTCGGGCACAAATCACCAATTCAATATTTGCAATAAGCTAATCTTGGCTGATATCATACCTCACTATTTATCTTTTTTATTTATTTATTTGTATTATGGTATTTTTGGGGGTATCTTCTAGGAATCAATACTTTTACAATATAAGTTTGATATTGGCCTGTATGTCCCCAAACATTACATTATGGCTGTGTCAACAGGAATGTTAATGTTTTAATTCATTTAGGAGAAGTGTCTCCTAAATGTAGCAAATAAGACAATGCTACCAAGTTTTGGTTTCAGCTGGCAAATGTCCCACTTATTGTATATTGTGTGTAAATTTAATGAATCATTTTCAAGTATGTCAGTTAATGTTATTTGCAAAAGTGAAACATCTGATTATCTATTGTTTATATTATTCATATTTCAAAAAGTGTCAGTATGAAACTTAATTCTGTTGCTTCAATCTGAGCTTGGCATCAGTTTCTTCTCCCCCTGTTGTAGATCTTATCTGGGATTTAAAAAAAAATCACATTATAGTTGTAATTATCTTGTGGAATTTCTGTTATATATTAAGATTTCACTGATGTATTGATGTCATTACCTGGCTCTTCAGTGCTTTATTTACTCTGCTCTCCTGCTCATACATGTATTTATCAATGGAAGCAGCTTTGTAGCATTCTGTACCTTTAGCTGTCACTGAACTCTCTCGTGTCCTTTCTACCTCTTTTCTATTTCCACTGTCTCTCCCTTTCTCCACTTTTCTCTTCCCCTGATGGAAGCTAAGCGAAGCCAGTCCATCAGCAACTGTGTTCATCTATGCGAGGCTATTCCCACTACTAAAAGTGTCCCTATGCTGCTCCACACTGTGAGCTCTTTCTTGCCTGGTATCTCTTCTGGTAACTCTGCTTGTTCTCACAGACTCTCAGGTAAAGTGCATTGTGAGAGCTGCATGTGTTTGTGTGTCTGTGTGTGTCTCTCCATTCACCTGTCACTGTCTGTCATCATTTGCCAGTTTGTCCGTCTGTCTGTTGTGACTGTATCTAGAGCAGCGGGTTATTGTTTTTAACAGCAGTCTTGTGAGTTGAACATATTTTAAAATGTAACTGTGTCTAGGGGCCGAACTGGTTTGTGTGGAAATACAGTTTACATGTCTACATCACCACTGCATGTGTGCATGCCCCAGATTCTACCTCATATCTTCATGAATGCATCAAATCTTCATCTGTACAGTGACTGCAAATCCATGTTAAGATTTCCTTGTGGCACTGGTTTATCCGTGTGTCCTTTTTCGTCCTGATCCAGATGTGGAGGAATGTCAGCTGTCCGAATGTGGGGGAGAGGAGGAGCTGGGAGGCAGGGAAAGCCCTCTGCCACGTAGCAGCAGCACCTCCGACATCACCCAGCAGCTGTCGGAAACTCTACCAGGTGAATCATCTGAAAAGAAATGCCAATCAGCAGGCCTGTATTAAGATGATTTATCTAAACTACATGTAATCAATCAGGTAACAGTGAATAGGAAAAAACTAATTTGCCAGTTGAGTTGACAGTTTATTAATAAGACTATTTTGATTAGATGCAATCCAATGGAATAGCAATAAATCAGTCTATATTTAACCCGTTATGGAAACTTTTTGTAGACATTGAGTCAGATATTACAGGTGTCCAGGCCATAGTCAGGTGTGATGGCATCTGAGGCAAACTGAGGCAAACTAAGTTAATCTGAGGCAATCCTTTGATGGATAAGTAGCCATGCATTTTAAATTATAACATAAGATATAATGATTAGAAAAACTTTTTCATAAGGGTGACGAGAGACTGTTTTTAGAGTTAAATTATATGTATTAAACATCACATTGCATTTACTTTGACAGAAATTGCATTTGTGATATAAGTCAGAATTTTTTGTTGGCATGGAATTTAACGCATTTCATTGCAACGCAAAATAAAGGATGAGGATTGTGATCATTCTCTCATATTTTTTATATATCGATTATGATGCTTTATATGACATTTTCCCATCCAGAACCCATGTAGGCTAGGTAGGAAATGCCCCTGCGCCCATCTGAGTGCACATGGCTATGCTGGTCTTCAAATTAGATGTGGTCATTCTTGGCATTCTACATTCTTTTACTTTTGACCAACACAGTGCTCTCTTTTAATTTGAAGGGTGCAATCTGAAGTAACATGTGAAAGCAGACATACGCTGCTTGTTACACACACAGATGGTCATGAAGTGAAGCAGTTTTTTATGCAGAAATATCTTACTACCTGGAATATCTCCCCTTATAATGGCAATCGGCTATCGTGCACCTGGCGTTTAAAGGGACTGCAGAAAGCCCTCTGATTGGTTTATTGCATGCTATGCACACAAAAAAAGATTGATAAAGAACTTGCCTTTTAACTGTGTGAGTGGCAGAACATCTTCTTTATCAACTGGCAAGGATGGATTTCAACAGGTTCTGAATGCATTTGCGCTGAATGCTTAGATCATTAGAATAGAGCCCTAATTTGTAAATGTTGTCCCTGAAGTAATGTTAAAAATTAAACCTTAAAAAGTAATTGTTGCCTGTCCATACTTTTAAAGATGTGAATCCTAGAAATGAATTGTTATTTAGGATGATTTGAATATGTTCGCTTTGCGTATTAACATCTCATGTTGCATTTCAGCCCAGAAGAGAGAGTACTCCCCGACTTCCTGTGGCTCAGATAGCATGACGTCTGAGGGCAGGAAAGAAAGCAGTGAGCCACCAATGGTGAGAAGAATCATCTTCTAAAAGAGGATTATTTTAAATGAACGAAAGATTTGAATCCATACAAGTATATAATCTCATTTATACATATTTCTGTGCTCCTAGATCCTCATCCGACAGAGCAGCAGTACGGCTGAGACAGAGTGCAATGCTGAGGGCCAGACTAACTACACATTGCCCAAACTCAGAGAGAAAAGTTAGAGATTACATCAACATTTATGTCTTAAAAATCATTCTTTGGGATATCTGTATAACTGTGTGGGCTGTTAATATTTGAAGTAAATCATTAAAATCAAACATATCAATCAAAGCCTACTGTTTTGACTTAGTTTTCCTCACACAGCCATCTAATTCTCTGTATTCATCTTTTGTGTCCTTTATCCATTTCCTTCACTCACCCTCCCTAGGTGAGAGTATAAGCAGCGAGACGTCCAACGGCTACCTCAATGAAGCCGAGGTTACCTGGCAGGCCTTTGACGAAGAGGCTGACACTCAGTCCACACAGTCCACCCACATGGATGTGACGACTGACCCCCAGAGCC
Organism: Pleuronectes platessa; assembly: GCF_947347685.1. NCBI lineage: Eukaryota > Metazoa > Chordata > Actinopteri > Pleuronectiformes > Pleuronectidae > Pleuronectes > Pleuronectes platessa. The sequence goes on along the minus strand of NC_070636.1, from coordinate 12,895,350 downwards.
AGGGGAGCCTGCTGCTCAGCCACAATGAGGCTCTAGCAGGTAATGAAACAAGCAGCGAAACCAGATTTTTCTTCCCTGTATTTAACCCTGTGAATATATAATAATGTAAATGCTGAATAAGATCTTCAGACTCCTTTCAGGGTGCAAACGCTGGCCAAGTCCATTTGGTTTTCAGTGGCAGGTAAATGATTTTATCCATTGAGGACATATTGCCATCTTTAGAAAAGCGCTGCTTTCACAGTTCACTCCTATCTACACGTTAAGCACATCCATCTGAGGTTGTGCTACCTCCAATATCCCTCAAAGTGACTGTAAGGAATCTCCACCTGCTTGTCAGTGTGTGCTTCAGTGCTTCTTTCAGACGTTCCATTTTTTAAAGCTGCTGACAGCTTGTGTTTGAATTTTTGTCAACGGGGAAGGGACATGTGGTATAGAGATTGATTAAAACCCAGCGGTAATGTTTATGTTGGTAGTTTTCGATATTTTTATTTGAAAAACTACAGGTTTGAGTTTACCCCCTCTCTCTCTCCTACATCATTCCTGATTCCTGCTCATGTATCCCTCTGCCCCTCACACCCTTGTATGTGACCTTTTGTTTGTGTTGTCCCACACTGTGACCATCATGGAGTCGTCACTCCTCCTTTGTCCCTGTGCTCCTTTCCTCAAAAGCCGATTTTACCCCTTCTCCCTTGTCGTTTTTTTAGGTCCTGAGTGTGCCCTCCCTTCCCACTCCGCACCCCCGTCCTACCACCACCACAACCACTACCACTACCCTCAGAACCCCCCCGCCTCTCCAGCCCTGCTGGTGCACACAGAGTGCCCTCGGGACTGCCCTCTGGAAGACACCATGCATCAGTCTGTCTTACACATGCCACACCACTTGGGTACTGCTCCCTAGCTGCTACTCATCACATAGACTATATAGTCCTAATTTTCCATTGATTTTCCATGTTCCATATATTTTCTTCAGCCTAACCTTTTCTTCCTTTTCCATATTTTCTTTTTTCCATTCTCCCATTTCGCAGATCTCAGTCACTTAATTAAGTATATTGAATGACTTTTTCCCTTGGAATTATTCATGAATTCCCTCAAATTTTAGTGTAAATGTTCTGCTGGAAGAGCAAAAACCACAAAGTGTTCTGCCTCATACACTTCCCATTTACGTGTGTCCTCCTCAGACCTTCACACTCCCTGTCCTCCCCATCTTTCTTCTTCCCACTAGGTGGCACTGTCCTCCTACAAAGTATTTTGGGCTGATGCATGTGACTTTTGCCTGTTTCCCAAAAGTGTTTCAGTGCTCTAACAAAGATTGTAGTACTGGGATGCATTTGGGAAAAGAGAAATATGGATTTGGTCAACAACTGCTCAGACAGAAACAGTATGGCGCTGAGATTTAATTAATATTTGATGTGTTGCAAACAAGTCTCGTGGGCTGCATTTGTTGACTAAATCCTATATCCACAATAAAATGAAATTGCTTCACTTTGTATTAGGTTCTGGCAGCTACACATATGGGCTTTACAGAACAATTTATTTTGCAACTCAAACCACCTCAACACTCTCTCCGACCCTGCAGACAGCAGTGAGTGTCTGGCTGATGACGTCAGCATCATCGCTGGTGGGACCCTGACTGGCTGGCATGCTGATTCAGCCTTCGTCCTTTGGAGGAGGATATTGGGCATCCTGGGAGATGTCAACAGTATCCGCTGCCCAAAAATCCACGCCAAGGTCTTCTCATATCTCTATGAGCTCTGGCACAAGCTGGCCAAGGTAATGTGGAGAGGAAATCACCTAGATATGAAGCAATTAATCTCAGTTCGGGATAAACTACTTACCCTTAAAAAGAGGCTGTTGCCATCGTCAGAGGCCTCCATGAAAAGTCTAATAATCATACATTTTTATAGCACTTTTAACAATGTTCAAAGACACAGGCTTCCCAAAATAACAGAAAGGGAATAACTACAAATGAAATACATGTCATACTCACACATACACGTGATAATCAATACTGTATTTCCTTGTATGCAAAGGTTGTGTTCACTGACTGAAGTTAAATGTGTTCTTACAGATCCGGGACAACCTTGGCATCAGTGTGGACAACCAGTCTTCTCCACCCCAACCTGCCTTCATCCCTCCTCTGCGAATGCTTGCCTCATGGCTCTTCAGGGTATGAGCAGCAGTAACAGAAACTCTCCCACAGGCAAAGGAAATAGCGATATATCTAATCATCACATTCCAGCAAAACAATAAATACAAATATAATAACACTCAGTCGAGGGTATTCCTCCACCAACAGTCAATCTGGGAAGTTATCGCAATTAATGAAAATTTGGGTAAACATCTTGAATTGTAAGGGTTAGGGTTAGGGATCTTCCCCCTGAACCCTCATTGTTTGCACTAGTTTCCAAGGAGGAATTTAACAGTGTAAAAGAATAGATCAAATATATTAGCATCCAGAAGTCAAAGTTTTCAACTCTTCATAATAAAAACAACCTTTGTATCTCTCTCTCCTCCACAGGCCACCATGCTACCTGCAGAATACAAGGCAGGTAAGCTGCAGGCCTACAAGCTGATCTGTGAGATGATGACCAGACACCAGGATGTGCTCCCCAACAGTGATTTCTTGGTGCACCTCTACTACATCATACACAAGGGCTTCTCCAGCGACGACCAGGTACAGACATCAGGTGGCACCTCAGTAAAGCATCCTGTTGTTCTTCTGTTCAGCACTAGATGGCGCACCAGTCCAACGCACTCTACACCTGTACACAGGCCATATATGAAAATGGGAAAACGGATATTTGGAGTTGCTAATTTGCTATTCATTTTTTACTATGTGATGTGTTGTGTTATTATGACTTAGGCAACCACTTGATTTAACAATAAGTATTTATACCCAGTCAGAGGTATTTCGGGACTCAACTCATGTAGTTGTTCCGGGAGCCACAAACATGCTGCTGATTAAACCGTTGCACCCTTATAGTTATGCACCTTCCTAACAGCTTGTGAGGGGAAACCCCCCTTTTTATCACAGTGACAGTGACCTTCAGCTACTTCAGTTGGGAGTGACATAAAGCCAACGTGAGCCCCGTCACCCCACGGTCCGTCAGGTGGAGATTAGGCCAAATGAAAAGGCCTGAGGTGGCTCAATCAGAGGTATTTCGGGACTCAACTCACGGTCATGTAGTTGTTCAGCAGTCCTTGATTATTGAAGCTGTTTTGAAAACTGGCTGCCAATCAGTGGTGATGAAGAATTCTTCATTGTTTTGGCATCTACCACCTCCTCTAGCCACACCTTTCCTCATATTTAAATCTGGCCTTGCTCCATTCCTTTCAGACGGAGCTCAGTGGAGATGAATGGAGTACCCCAAAACAAAGGACATGGATAAAAGTGTGTGTGTGTGTGCGTGTTCGTGCGTGTGTGTGCGTGCCCCCTGATTGGGTTTCTATTGCACCTTGGCAGTGCGACAAGCTTGTTAGAATGTTTTCCATGTCGTTAAATAATGTTTGGAGCCCCTGCCGAGTATACGTGATTAATTAAGGATTGACGTCTGTCGCGCTCCGTTAGACTGACATGTCGGCCAGGGGCCCAGAGTGGGCTGGGCTGGCCTGCCTGTGTGTGTTTGAGAGTGAGTGTGAGTGTGTGCGTCTGCGTGTGTGTGAAGGAGCGGGAGGGGAGGCTGGGGAACGTAGTGTAGAGTAAAGCAATGAGGGGGGGGAGCACATGGAGGGACGTAGCAACATTCTCCAGCTTTTGTTGTGGCTCTGTATAATGCGTCAGGGGGCCAGAGCCAGGCTGGCCACTGAAGCATGCTCAAATTGGCCGGAGAAAAGAGTCCTCACGCCACACAATGGAGGACAGCCGCACGCCTGCTTACCATAAGAAAGTGGCTCTTACTACACCCCTCCTCCTTCCTCTCTGCCTGCCCCCGCAACCCCCACCTCCAAAAAGGAAAAAACATGCACTTTTTCAAATGCCTCATATTCCTTAAATCTCTTTTTTTAAACACTATTTTTCCAATCATCTTACATAATTAAACTTGTCATTGACTGGTCTGCAAATTATATAATGTGATATTATTTTGGGGGGGTTTAGTTTAGTTCCCCCCCCCCTGCAAAATTGAGGGGGGTATATTGATCAATATGTCCATCTATCCCTCTGCTTATAATAATTTATTTCAAATTATTTTTCCATGAAACTTCCCAGTTATATTATTATTTTATAGGTAAGTGGTGTCTTTTGAAATGTTGCGTTTGCCAAGGGGGATATCTAATCTCCGATCAAATCGTAAGAAATAAATTATTTTCTTTATATTTGTATCCCCAAATACTCTAAGCTTACAGGTTTGGGTTCTGTACTTGGTAATCCCATTCTATATCCTCACCATTATAATCAACTCAGCGCCACAGCAAATGACAGAATTCTCCTTTCAACTGACAGAGTGCCAAGGTCAGGGCTATTGTCCTGATTGTTTGTCATTCTCTGGTCACTGGTCTCATGAAGGCATGGCGAAACACAATAGCAGTAATCTATCTAATAGGTCCACACTCTGGACTTCAGAGGTCAACAGGAAATTTTGGGAAGTATAAACCCACATAGCTTTAATTGCACCTTTTATTTTGCATCTGTTAAAGAGTACATCACTCGTGCATATACACATATAATTGTTAATCTCGCAAACAGCATTTAAGGTAGGGTTGGTAAATTGTGTCTGAATCTTTAATCTCTGAAAAGCTTTAAGTGCGAGGTCGAGTTTTACAACACCAGTTCGACCGATCTACCTGCTTCTTGACCTACTTTGCGTTTGCACCTAAAAACAGAGCCAGATTCAAATGTGACAGATGACCCCGGAGCCACAAACATGCTGCTGATTAAACCTTTGCACCCTTATAGTTATGCACCTTCCTAACAGCTTGTGAGGGGAAACCCCCCTCTTTATCACAGTGACAGTGACCTTCAGTAACTTTAGTGTGCAGTGACATAAAGCCAACGTGAACCCCGTCATCCCACGGTCCGTCAGGTGGAGATTAGGCCAAATGAAAAGGCCTGAGGTGGCTCTGTTCAGAGCTGAGTTAATGCAACTTTTGTTGACGTGGGGACCATGCTGCTGCCAACACATAGCCACATGCAGAGCTGAATACCCATTTCTATACACACACTCACACACACACACATACACTAGGGGAAAAAAACACTTTGCATTCTACATTTGATTTCGCTAAAATGCCCTTTTCAGGCAATCACGCAACAGTTTGGTACATGCTAATTACTTCTGACTGCACCGCGCATTATGCTTCAGAGGTCAATTACCAGAAAATGAGGGTAAAATGGGCCCTCAATCCTAAAGCTCTCCCCGCCAATTTTCCTCATGCGGTGCGTACTGTTGGTTAGACTTCCTGTTTATTGCCTCTGCGTGTGTTTATTCTGCTTCTCTTTTGTTCACCTGAGTTTCCAATTTACCAAAGCCTCTGGGGAGTAATGTCACAGATAGACGGGGGGTACTGTGCGAGTGTGCGACCAGGAGAGAAAAACGTATGCTTGCATGTTTGCTAAGGTGCCCTTTCAGTTCAGCCAGAAACAGGCTGATGTTTGAACTGTCCGATTTACACAGGTTTATGGCCAAGAAGGCAGGTGTTTCTAGCCTGGACCTTGCCTTTGTACACAAATATGCACACGTATGTCTCCGATAAGAGAGAGATCAATCTCTCAGCCTGGCCGAATGATAAATTCTCATACCCGTATGTGTTTGTTTGTCAAATTAACCTCTTTGCTGCAGCGGTACTATCTAAATATAGAATGGAAAAACTGTTAAAAGCCTTTTACGCTCTCGCCTAGCATGGTATTACAGTGTACATACTTGAGCAGTTTGTGCGAAGCCCTCTGCAGTACAGCATATGTCAATGTTGAAAGAGCACCCATCTGCCACTGAGCCGCCTGTACCTCGGCGAAACAATACCTCGTCTCTGGCTTTAATTACAGGTTTGCTCGTGTGTGTATTTACATGTGACTCATGAAAGTTGAGGTCTTTTGTTCCCCCTCTTATCCATCTGCTGCCTCTCTCGCTGTCGCTCTCTCCTGTCTTTCTTCCCCGCTCCGTTTATTTTCCGTACTTTGGGGACATGTAATGTTGAGTGCCTCAACCTCCTCAACACACTTAACATACTCAGCTTACCTGTTGTTGGGGGGGAAAAAAGCTTTCTCCCTGCCATGTCTCTCACATGTTGGTCCTTTAATGTTTTATTTCTCTTCCTACTCTCCCATACTTAAATGCAAAAACCCCATGTAGCCATAAAGGTACCGGAGAAGTGCTAAGATATTCCGTTTTTTGAGAATGGTAGGTGTTGGTTTATTCCTTTTATCAAGTTAAGTCACACAGTAAACTTGAATGGCTTGTGGGTCTGTGTGTGTTTGTCATCAGGATGTTTTGAACACCATCATCTGCTCCTGCTCCCCTCGATTCTTTTACCTCGGCCTACCGGGCTTCACCATGCTAATTGGAGATTTCATCACTGCTGCCGCCTGCGTTCTCAGCTCCGTTTCCCCAGAGGTACCAACACACTCTTTACACTTGCACTTAATAAGCGAATCAAACTGTCCACTCTAAAAAGTAGTTAAAGTACTTGTGCAATTTTTGTAAGTGTGGAAAATCTTTTCTAGTTGTCTTATCTGTACTAAGACTTGTAAAGTAAAAATGTAAAGTATTTTTATTTTTTATGATTGTTCCTCCAAATTTGCTAGCTAAATATGTTTATTTCACTATCTAAATATTTTAATCGAAATTGTGCAGCCATAAATAAAAGTTGTTTGCAGAATAAACAAATGGATGTGATTATTCAGTCTAAATAGAAAATGTTAAATATGTTAAGTTTTGATAAAACTCTTAGTTGTACTTAATTAGCCAACATGATTGGAGTTATTATGGTATATAAATAATTTTTTTAATGTTGTACTTATTTGTACCAACGAGGAGAGATCATGCTGGCAGACCAATAGGAACGACTGTTTTAACACACAGTTAAAACCTAAACATAGGCAGATTCATGTTGACTGTCTATAGGCATTTTAACAAAAATTACTTCAAGTACATTTCTATATGTTTTGGTTGCCAGATATTTCCATATCTCCCAGCATGGACTCATTATCTGTATAGCAACTCATCAGATGCAACACCGTGTACAATCTGGTCTGAGCCGCATCCATCGTGCATTTAATTAATCATTTTGTTGTCCACCGCCTTCCATATGTCAAGAGATTCTGCACAACATCTGCAGAATCATGAAAAAGGAAAAAATTATTCCTGCTGGATCCTTTCAATCCTTTTTCCCTGGACGGCGTGCTTTCTGTTGCCTGGAAGTGGGTTGTTTTCATGCAGCTTTAGGGAATAACTGATCGCGTGTTGTCTTTTTCTTCTCTCCTTTCTACCAGGCTCCAAGGATGGAGGCTCAAACAGTCCTGGGCTCTCTGGTGTGTTTCCCCAACCTGTACCTGCAGATTCCTGTGCTGCAACATGTGCCTGGCTCTGAAGAAATCCTTGTAGGCAATGAGGATATCAAGGTAAAGGTTACCATGTGCTGCCATCTGCACACTGCATTGTTACAGAGTCTAAACATATGTTACACTAAGACATTTTGTATCACTCTTATGGAGACAAATATGATAACAGTTATCATTATTACCATGGTATTGAAAAGATGTGCTGAAAATGATCATATAAATTCACCAAGTTTGATATTTAAATAATTTATGTATAATCCCAAAAAAATATCCAGCACCACATAACACCATATTAAATGTGCAAAATTAACATTGAAGAAGTTTATCCAGCTAAAGACAATTTTTGTTTTACAATGAAAATATCCACTAATGTAGGTTCAAAGAAGTGAATTAAATGTGCACATAAAAACAACACAACTAATCTGAACAAAGTATCAGTATGTAAATGCATTACAATCATATGTAAACAAATCCAATGACAGATGTTGATGACAAAAAAATCTGCAATTTGCCGCCATTGGATGCTAGCAGTTTATTAACAATGGCCAGAGCACTAGCACCTTATGCTACTACAGTGCCAACCAAATCACCACAGTAATGATGGTAATTAAAGATTGAAACGGTACAACTAACCTCCAGGACCTTAACCACTGTGTACCATGATACCGCAAACTATTTCATCCATTGTTACATTGATGGTTTTGGTCACGTTGTCTTTATCGTTGTTGTTTTAGGATTACCTGGTCAACATCCTGCTGGAAACAGCAACAAAGGAACACTGTGAAGGGGCCAGGTACGCTATAGCAATATCGGTTGTTCATATTTCTGTACCATAAACCAATTAAATTTACATCAACACCGCTTCTGTCGTTCAGGTGCATCGCTGTGTGCAGTCTGGGCCTGTGGGTTTGTGAAGAGCTGATGCAAAAGAACATCCACCAGCAAGTTAAAGACGCCATCAACGTCTTGGCAGTAACACTAAAGGTCAGTGACCGTCTGTGGCAAGGAAGCTTCCTCCCATCATATAATGTACAGTTTGATACCTTATGTGTACAGTAGGATAGGAACTTGCATAATGGGTTGTGTTGACCATCTTTAAATAATAGAGTTAGCTTTGCTTGATGTTATCGGTTTTTTTCTGTTTCACCATTGAAAGCCCCAAAGTGTTTGACTTCAACAAATATGACAGCTGATTGCATGAGAGGAGTGCCAAACAATGTCTTCTTTGCAAGCCGAGAAAAAGTACAATAATAAAACTTATTCCGTGATGGGGCTCGTGGGTATATTTTGGAAGAGCCCTCTTTTTCTCCCTGAGTGAAGAGATGCAGAGAACCAGTGGCGAAAACCAGTGTTTTGTGTTTTTTATATCTTTTTCTCATGGAAAAGGGTTTGGGGTGGTGGCGTAATTTCCAGGCGGCTTGCTCTCAGTAGATGTGGGCCAATTTAAGCAGCTACATCTCCCAGCTTCCTGCTCGAGCAGCACCCCCCTTCCTCTAATGGAGCAGTAATCACTCCCCTGTACAACTTGACACACAGACACAGCCAGCTCCAAAATAGAGGGTATATGCTGGGTGGGGGATCTAGGGGGAAGAGTGGCACTGAGAGTCTCTTTTCTAAAAGCAGGTGCTGAACTCTCAGGGCCCCTTTTTGTGTTTGGCCATTTCTGCACTCCCCACATTGTCTGCCCTTGTTACATGTTGAGAGGCATTCAGCTGGAAGAAATGGAAAATTCTATTTCCCCACAAAGAATTTCAAATCACTGAAGAAATCAACATTTGAAAGAAAATTGTCACTACCTCAATTCTTTACTCCGATGAGTCTGAAGAAAATGAGGCATGGTTTGAAGTGGAAATGAAATTATGCTGATTATCTACACAGTAAGTGAAAAGCTAAATTTAAGGTAAATTACCCAGAATTTCATCACAGTCTACGCTTAAACTTTTCCTCCCCATCTCGACCAGCAATTTCCCTCTCGCTTTTTAGGATTTAGGTATTACGGTGACCTAAATTCAAGGGGGGGAAATGTTGAATAAAAGATCCTCCAAAATTACTCTTGTTACTATTGTGCATGTGTGAAAAGATAAAGGTAATACTTTGATTTCTGGGAATTAAGAATAATACATTGTCTGTTTCGTGAACACATCACAAAAGTCAGGCACTTTGTATTCATGTCATTTGTGTCCACTTTGGAACTTGCTTGTTGATTTGTCCTGGCTGCCAGCATCCACATTAGTCATTAATTTGTTTCATTTGTTTCAGTGGGGAGTCAGCACAACAAACATACCTCAGTATTGGTATCAATTTAATGCATATTGTTACATTTGTCTTTAATTAATGAATTTGTTAATTAGCTGATAATTGATCACCATTAAGCCTTTTGAGCGTATTAAAGTTTCAAGGTTCCAGTGTCTGTTTAGAATGTGCGTATCTGAGCTGACAGATTGTTCCCAGTGCAAGAGCCTTCTATATTATTTATTTTGTGGGAATTTATGCAGTTATCAAGTTGGAGACAAGCATATCATGTATATTTGTCTTGCTTTGTTATGATATTTTGCACTTGTTTATGGGTTATGTATAGTATGGGTATAAATGATTGGCCTACAAGCAGAGATGTGGTTTCATTGAAATCAAAAGATCAAAATGAATAGATTTTGGAATAGGCAAGAACAGATCTCAATATCTATATGGGCACTCAGAGAGCGCATACCTCTCACCATGTTAAAGAACATGATTTTTTGAATATCTGGGTTTTGGTTTTTCCCATAGACTGAATTTAAGCAAGGACAACACATCTCCATACCCTCCCAGTTTACAGAAATGAAGCCAAAACATCCCAGATACGGACATGGCCATCTTGCCGTTATGGCATTATTTGGAGCTTGGTAGTCAGAGCTCGCTAATACAGTTTTAAATCAGTCTCAGTTTTAAATCATTTTTAAATTAATTCTTAACAGACAGAACAATTTGCACTTATGAAAACCTAATATGAGAGAAACCATCTTTGAGAAAAATGTATTTGACTTATACTTTGACTTTATATTTTTGCCAATATCCCGTCAACTAACATGGAGGCTGGGTTTAAGAGCTATACTAGTGCCAGCCACCAGGGGTTGATCAGGATGATTTGGCTTCACTTTTGGGGAGCTGTCGTCCATCTTTATACACACATCATTTTTGGGTAATCCTGCTGACAGACAAAAACAAATGCCAATCGAAACTTAATCTCTTTGACTGAGGTAAAAATCACATTATTAGTGAAACAAGCAAGAAAGCAATGATTGTGGCCAGTGATCACAAGTTGAGCTATGCTAATCTTCCCTCAGTATGCGATCGTAACAGGATTTCCAGTTGACTGTTGTTTTTCCCAGTAAAATGCCTCAAACATTTTAATATATAATAGAAAAAACCCGTTACATTTTTTGGGGGGGGTTCCAAGCCGTGGCTGCTTACTTACTGTTCAAGGAGCCTATTCCTCTGCACCGTTAACCAGTCCACGTCCTGTTTTCTTGTTGTTTGTCCAGTTTGGGAACAAGGCCGTGGCTCAGGTAGCTTGCGACGTGTTTCACCTGCTCATTTCTCACTGGGAACAACTCAAGAGGTTTGAGTCCAATCTGCCGAAGAAAATCATTGAGGTAACCTTCGCTCAATCACACTTTCACACGCACATACAGTTTCGCTTCCACTACCCATTAGTGGCCTTTAAGAAGGCATCGTTAGCAAGATGAGAAATTCATGTCAAGTCACTTAAACTTTGAAATACGTTCTTCGTATACGCACACTCTTCATCCCGTGGCATCACATCCATTTTAGCACACAGCCCTGACTCGGCTGATGAATAGGAGTGTGTCATCCAATTATCTTTCTCCTTGTTTTCTCCCAACACAGATCTTTGTGGCCACAATAGCCTTTTTGTTGCCGAGCGCGGAGCACTCAACAGTGGAAGCAGACAAAAAGGTACATGTTGGAAAGGAGGGGACATGAAATGGCTGAGATCTAAAGGCCCTTGATCTATCATGTTGGAATGGTGCATTTGCAGAGGAATGTATCTACTGAAGTGCTTTGTTCTCTCCTTTTTTCCTCTTTAACTATCTCCATCCCCGCATTTTCTCTGCTGCTCTCATCCGTTACCTGTTGTCTCTCTGAAACAGTCCCTCTCTTTTTTAGCTATATTTATATTACATTGTCGTTTTGACGTAAGTTGACCGATCTACTTCCTTACCTCCTCAGTTGATGGTTTCGCTGCTGCTTTGCCTGTTGGACTGGTGCATGGCTGTGCCCTTGAGTCTCCTGCTGGAGCCCATCACCATGCCTTCAGTGGATGAACGCACTTCCCACAAGGCCCCACTGCTGGACTACATCTACAGGGTGGGTAGCTTCGCTGGCAGCTGAGAGTTTCAGTGCCAACTAGAATTGCACTCAATCGAGCACATCCCTCTGTCAAGGCCCAATAAGTCCCCTTTTCAGCTGGTCAGAAAACCAACTAACACCCACTAACATTTGGCTTTTCTGTGCAATGGGTATGGATACAATCGTCACTCACTCCCGGGTCAAATGATTCTGCTGTAGACGCAGGTTTTTTATCATCTCTTACGTACTCTCGAACGGCAGTGATGGAAACATGACACCTGAGTGAATGCACTTATTTGTCAAGACAACAAGGTGAGGGAGCTTCTTAGTTTTCAGTTTAATCATTACGTTGAACATGATGCAACAGGAAAAAAACTCAAACTCAAACTCTTCTGCTGGCAACTTGAAATATGTCAATTGCATTTTTTATTGTTTACCCCTCTTTTAAAAAACACCAACAGCTGAGTAGAAGTTCCCTTAAATTCAATCAAGCTGCGCCAAACTGCACCAATTATAGAAATCAATCCCCTAAATATGTCTGATCTCTTTTATCAATATCCATGAATCATTGAATTTTTCCCCTGTGAAATTAGTGAAGATATTTATTTAAAAAGCCCTTTACTGCAATGTCAGAGAAAGTGATAAAAAGATGTCTGGATCTGCTCACTGATCTGGATCCACACCAACGCTTAAAAGGTTTCTCACCCATACCATATCCTTCCACCAAGTTCCATGGTAATCCATCCTGTAGTTTTTTTGTAATCTTGTTCACAAACAAACAGACAGGGGGGGGAAACATATTCTCTGTGACAGAAATAACTAACAAACAAACAGACAGACCTAAAGGAAGCCCGCTGTGCAATGACTGCCGTCTCATATCCACTGAAATATACTATACATCGGCTGTTGCCTGCAGACATAACAACTTCAGCTTCATCTCCACCCCCACCCCACCACAATGAGTTTGCCACGTTAATAAGACTCATCTGCACTGTGACCTCATGACTATGCCTCATTTAACATTATAGTGGCCCAACAGCATGGAAGCGCCTACCAACCCATGCAGGAAATCCTCTCACAACTTGCTATGTAGTAGGGTGTACTCCATTTGTTTTAAACAGGCAAAATATTCAATACTGAATCTATTTCTCTCTATTCGTCTCCCAACCCTTTATTTTATGGCCTGACCCTGAGGATGAGGGCCAAGCTTAAGGCACAAATGAATGAGGTATTATTCATTCCCTCCTGTCTGGGCAGATGCGGTCAACGGCAGATCTTTGTAAGGATGTCACCCCTGATAAGAAATGGTCCAATTATTCAAACAGGACCCTTTGTCCACTTGATAAGCTCAGGCTATAAACGCTTGTCCTGGAGATTTGAATGGAATATGTCTTAATATGAGAGCAACTGCAGCTGCTATAAAGGCAAAGACAATTAGGCATGATTGGTTGTCTATCAGCACACAAAAGACAGGGCCCTGTGGGTTTCATTTGAAACAATATATGAGGCAAGGCATCACAAGGTATGACATTATTAACGCAATATCATAACCGAAATCTATATATTTCCCAAAACTTAAGCTGTTAATTATTCTCTGTACCAAGCTTCCCTTATTCGTAAATGCCTCATTTTATTCCATCTCTGAACACTGACGAGGTTCCTCAGCCACTAATCATTTCCCATGCTTCACCTTCTTTTAATTACAGTTTCATATTTTTAAATAACACCTAAAATCTGTTCTCTTCTAAGCCACATGCACATAACTCACATGCACATAACATGTACACATTCAATGATAAGGTAGTCACGGTCCTCAAGAGAAATGTGAAAAAAAGTTGTTTCTTGTGACTAACAGTCTGCAGATCTCCATTAAAACCTAACACTGCACTAGACCTCATTTGTTCACTGGAGTTGTTCTCAAGCTTTTCCATCTGCTCTCTCTGCCTGCCTCTGCAGCCAGCTGCACCACCCCCTGTGTGTGTGTGTGTGTGCGTATTTGTGTTTGTGTGTTTATGTGAATGTGTGTGCGCACCTGTACGCCTCTGTTTGCGTTTGTATTATTTGATTTATGTGTGTACATAGGCATACTCTTGTATCCATACAATATGTGCCCCTCTAACTACAGTACGCTTGTTTCACTGTGTGTTTCCTTCCAGGAACTGTTGCTATGCGAATTGCAGTCACTTAGTTGTCAAGCACAGCCGCGGGTTTTTCCCCTCCCTCCCCGTCTCTCCACCTCTCTCTCTCCACAGAGGAAGCTCTTTGGGGCTTTGGTGTAGCAGCTGTTTGGTTCAGGTCTTTTCAGCATCAAGCGTCCAATCCCTCCCCCTGTGCGCCCAGAGGTCTGCTCAGTGGAATCATCCACATACTGTCTACATTGCCGAACACAATACTGTTTCAGATGGCAGGGCCCAGCCTGCCGCTCTGAGCATTCTCTCAGCCAAGTGTGAGCGTATGTGTGTACTGAATGGGATTAGCCTTTGCATGGCTTTACCCAAGTTGCTCCACTCTGAATAAGAGGCCCCTTCTCATTTACATACATTAGGCATATGTTTTACCCCCCTCGAATGCAGCACCCTACCTCCGCACAGATTATACAGTGTACAGGTGTGTTTGTATTAGTGCACATGTGTATGTGCAGCCCAGCATGCATTTCTGCGATGGGAGCTGAGCACAAGGATAAAGTCTTAATTAAATCAAACAGTGTAAACCCGTCCAATGGCTGTAATCAACTGCCCCAGTGCGCCTTATCTAGCCCTGCCAACGGATGCTCTGCCATCTGTTATGTAGATCGATACACTCACACATCACAGGAGAAATGGATTAGTGGCAATAAAGACCCTCTTTTCTCTCTTTCTCTCCCTCCCTTCCACCACTGCCTTATGATGTAAATGGACCATACATGCCCCCTTGCCTTTGCTCCTGGATCATGTCAGTCTGAAACAGGCCGCAGGAGTGTCACTGTACATCGTCTCGCCAGGCAGCATCATATCTAACATGACGGTGTCTTGACACATCAGAGTCGCAGATTAGTCTTCAAAGTACATCTCACTGTCATGCTGTAGAATCAGTGGCCAGACGGAGCCTTTATGTGGAAATAATCACCAAGTCCTCCCAATTTGTTCTCCTGTTCCTCAGGTGCTGCACTGCTGCGTGTCCGGCTCCACCCTGCACACCCAACAGAGCCACTACCTCCTCAGCCTGTCGGACTTGTCCAATGACTATGACCTCATGTTGGGTCAGGTTAAGAGCTTTGAGCCACCGCCCTCCCAATCAACCACTACTGATTTTGGCAACCTGCTCACAGTAGCTGAAGGTAAGCAGTGTTTCCCAATAATTATCTAGACTGTGGCAGCCTGCCATATTATAATTTGTCCGTAAAGTTTTTACTGTCCAGGCAGACAGTCAGACCTCATAGCTGCAGTTGTGTGAGCACCTGGAAGTGGCAAGTTCTCTATCTCACAGGAAATCTTTGTTGTCTTTGTACCTGCCACTCGAAATCTGTTGTGTGTGAGATCAACATTCATGCATGTGCACCACTCCTGCTACCGACATAGATTGAAAAAATTATGTGGGAAACGCTGGAAAGGCCACATAGATATGCCAACACTGCATCCATAAGGGACAGCTGGAGTCATTCTGATGCTCCCTTGTCCCACCTGCTCTGTGTAAGATAACTCTTGACTGGTGGATTAAACCATGCTTGATTGATGGTGTATATAGGGTGTGCAAAGGCCTGTGTGCATAAGTATACATGCATGAGAGAAAATCGCTCTTAAAACTTTTAGCCGTCGCTGTCACGGCATATGTCTGAGCACACTACTTCTTTTCAGCTCCATACTACACTTCTTAGACCACAGAGGCATATATTCCCCCACCTAAAGAATCAGAAAGAGATTAAAGGAAAGCAAACTCTTAGTAGACCATCCATTTGGAGCCTGTCCATTAAATGTCAATATCTTATTAAAAGTATGAAAAGGAAATCAACCATCACAGGGAATGGAATGTTCGCATTAGTGCTCAGCCCTAGAGAGAAGACCCATTATGGGGTTTTGATAAAAATGTGATTTTTTTTTTTTTCATCTTTTTTGTGACCTTGTTATTCCATTAGGCAATGTATTCCTCTCTCTCCCTCTCTCATGTCCTCAAATTCTGAAAAGTCCTCAGAGCCCCAAACACACCGAATACATGTCTACTGAAACAATGTACAATTTTTTTCGCATGTGGCTGATAAATTTCACCACACCTCTGCTTTTTGTCGCACAGCTGCACAGAGTCTTAATAGAAATAACAAAACACTATTAAAGGGGCAAACCAAAGAGTGCTGGCCTAGTTATATTCATGCCCGCACCTCATATTGATCAAGTCACATCAAAGGGCCAGCGCATCTCTAATGCAGCTTGGCCCGCTTTCTAAAGAGCTTTCTCCTTTTGATGGAGGGATGATGGTATTGATAGCATCGTCACAATGCAAGAGTGCATCTTCTTGTTTTTCCCACATCCCTGCAGAATAAAGCATGACATGCCTTACACTTGGGAGTAAAAACCTCTGCATTTACATAAATGCAATTCACTAAGTAGATTTCTATTCAGCAGCCTGTAAAGACGGTGGTTCTTATTAGCACTCGGCTAGTCTGATGCTTGTTCATTGTAAAAGACTCAATGGGCTCTTCAAAGTTGTCTCTCATGATTAGATGCTACCTACTTAGAGGTGTGCTGGCCAAGCTATTGTGAGAAATGAATGCAGTTCTCCTGTTAGTATTCATTAATGAGATTTGGCCTTGTGTAATAAGAGCTAACAGAGATGATAGCATGTCTACACACAAATAGGAGGCGTTTGTAGTAGGGATAACGAAGTCTGTGTTGGTCATGCAATAAAAAAAATTTAATCTTCCTGCCCTGATTCTCCCTCCAGAAAAGCGACGTCGGCACATGGAGCTGATACCTCTGACAGCACGCATGGTCATGACCCACCTAGTGAACCACCTGGGCCATCATCCACTCAGCGGTGGCCCCGCCCTCCTCCACAGCCTAGTGAGCGAAAATCACGACAACCCATTTGTGGAGTCATCGGAGCTGTCCTCCGAGGTCTTCAAAAGCCCAAACCTGCAGCTGTTTGTCTTCAACGACAGCACGCTGGTGTCCTACCTTCAGATCCCCACTGAGACGCCCACCGTTGGCCAGCCCCCCAACACCTCTTCCCAAGTGCGAGTCATCGTGCGGGACATCTCGGGCAAATACTCCTGGGATGGCGCAATCCTCTACTGCACCACCCCAGAAGACTCCGTGGACATGGGAGTTTTTTCTGCTGTAGACCGCCCGCTTTCTACAACCACTATTGCTCACAGCAGAAACCAGCCCCAGTCTCCGACAAAGGGGCCGCACAAGAAAAAATTCTCAGTCTCTGACTCCCTCTCCGACTGTTGTGAGGAGGAAGAGGTAGATGTTCTGGATAAGCTGATGGAGGACCTCGGCCACAGCAGCTCAGAATGCCTGACTCAGCCGCAACTCCAACTCAATCAGCCAGCCTCATCGCCCCATGGCATGAACATAGAGCAAGAGAGCGCCATCCGGGAGGCCATCCTCCGTCAGACCCAGGAGGAGGAGGAGCAAGTAAGGAGATGGGACGCTGATGTAAGCTGTCGGGCTGCCTGCCAGGGGGAACCCTCCTATCAGGACCCAAAAGCTCCTTTCTACTTCTGCCGGCTGCTGCTCAATGACCTTGGCATGAACTCTTGGGACCGCAGGTAAACTGCCAGCTTCATTCTGCTGCAATTATATGTTGGATATGAGGAAAATAGTATTGGGGCCGTAGTCGAAATTATGCAGGGTTGTGTTGCTCACCATAGCTTTTTATCATTCAGTCTTTGAAAAGCATCTTAAAGGGATAGTTCGCCGAAAAATTTAAATTTACTCATTATCCACTCACCACTATGCCTATGTAGGGATGGGTGAAGTGTTTGAATCCACAAAACCCATCTGGAGGCTCAGTAAATGGCAGAATCCAATATAATTGAAGTCAATTGTGAACTCTTCTTCAGACGTAATAAAACAACAGAAAAATATGCTTCAGTATTGCTCATGTGGTGTCCTCCAAGTGTCTGCAAGCCAAGAAATTGATATTCGACTGAAAAAAATGTATATGTGTGTTTACAGTGTGCCCGTGCGTACATGAATGCGGCTCCGAGGAGCGTTAGCTTAGCTCGCGAGCTAACCGGGCCGGTGGAGCCCGGCTAGCGTTAGCTCGCTGCTGTTACCCGTCAGACATTTAAGTGGCTGCATAAACAAGGGACCCCCGGGACACCTCTAAACGTTGACTCAACAGTGTGGAAGGATGCTCAAACTCAAACTCCCACTGCTCCCACTGCTCCCACTGCGCTGGGGAGCTGGGGCTCTTGCAGCCAGGCTTCGGCCCACCTGACTCTGGTTCAAAACTAAATGGTTGCAAGATTATATCTTCGTCTCCAGTTGCCATATTTCTACAGAGGTAATGGATAGCTAAAAATCTGGGTGCTTGTATCTCGTGAAGGAGGGAGGGGGGGCGGTGCACTCAAAACAGGTTAATCTGAGGAGGGCTGTTTTAGACATGGTAAAAAGGTGCTGTTTAAAATTATCCTTGTGGTATTTTGAACAAAATATGTTACAGACATTTCATTAAGACCCCAAGGGGGTCATCAACTTGTGGTAAAATGGGCATAATATGTCCCCTTTAAATTATTTATCTATGTTGCATTTTACACTGGTAGTCGAGACGAATGCCACTTGTTTTCTTCTGGAAGGGGGTTCCGTGGTAGGAGCCTGTTGAATCAGCGAAGTCTATATCATGTCCCAAATGAGCCAATCAGCAAGCGGTTGTGAGTTTCTACGTTATTGTTTCTACCCGTTCAGACTAAAACGCAGCCCGGGAGTTTTCCGTTTAAAACTAGGCCAGCAGCGATTCCTAAATTACAGAGTAGTATACACACCGGGTGTATTAGTAACAGAGTTAATGCGTTTTCAAACGGAAATGTTGTAGTATGAATGTAGCCTCAGAGTAACTCAGCTGTTGTCTCGATACTCTTAAGAGAGAAAGAGCAAAGATAAAAGCTCACTGCAGCGTCTTAATCTCCTCTCCACAGGTTAAAAGTTTCCAGCTGTTTTCACTAACGTACCTTACAGAGCAACATCGTTGCAGTGCTTCCCTGCAAATTAAAAGCTTACACCTCGTAACAGTGATTGTGCAACATGCACACAGCTAGTAGGAGATGCTGTTTGCACCTGTGCCTTTTTGCTTTCAGTATTCTTGAGTGCAAAAGAAAGCTTAAACTCAAAAAAAAAAATGTTTTGCTTGAAAATGATACCACATTTTTGAAATGGCAGAACTGAAAATTTTGCACTTATCAAGACTGTGTTTTTTTTCCAACAGGAAAAGTTTCCACTTGCTGAAGAAGAATTCAAAGCTCTTAAGAGAACTGAAGAACTTGGATTCCAGGCAGTGGTAATGCTTCTTTTAAGTTAGAAACGGGATATCAATGAACGCATGTAATTGTTAATATTTTATTTGCCAGCGTTCATATGCCACTTCAGCCCTCTAGTAAATCTACTCTGATTACAGTCATGCATTGCTCAAAGCAGCTTCATATTGCCCCCCCCCCCCCCCCCCACTCTCTTCCTCCCCCTTGATTTTCCTAATTTGTTCCACTTCCTGCTGATTACAGCTCTCTCTGTCCTTTTTTTTTTACCGTGTCTCGTTTTGTCCAATCAGTAAGTATTCCACACATTGTTAATGAAAGGAGCTTATTAAATAACGCCCCCCGGGATTGGAACTCATACTCCCAGATGGCCAGACACGGTCAAGCAATAACGACCTGTCCATAAGCATGTTAAGTCAACCCCAGCAAGGAGAGGAGAGAGGAAGTGGATAAGGAGGCTTTGTTTCCATTGTTTTTTTTACATTCTGCTTTGCCGATTCTGTAGTTCTTTGAGTCATGGAATTCACATTTCAAAGCATTTTTTTCTGAAGTGCCTGTAGTAGTGAGAACCTTTACAAATTCTCCATTTGTCAAATCAGCTTTTGAGGTGTTGCTTCTTTCAATATTGGATCCTATATATTTTGTTCTGTAGTCGAGAAACGCACAAGATTGCTGTGTTCTACATTGGAGAGGGACAAGAAGACAAGTGCTCAATCTTGTCCAACAGCGCAGGCAGCCAGGCCTATGAAGACTTCGTGTCCGGACTGGGATGGGAGGTACACACAACCACACGGTCAAGTCAACTTACCAGATAAAGCCTAAATATGCAAATGTCCAGATAAACTCAGAACATTGAATTGTATTTTTTATTCACCAGGTGGACCTAGCCACACACTGTGGCTTTATGGGTGGCCTCCAAAGGAACGGCAGCACAGGTCTAACAGCTCCTTACTATGCTACCTCCACTGTGGAAGCCATCTTCCACGTCTCCACGCGAATGCCATCTGATTCTGATGACAGCCTCACCAAAAAGGTAAAACAGTTTTGTTTTAAAGCTGTGCTATTAAAGATTTTTCCCAATTCCCGCATATGTACAACATTTAGATTATCGCAATTTCTATTGTATTAATTGAACAGTATGTTAAGAAATATGAGGAAATACCGCTTTGCCTGTTGGATGCAGTGAAATGGCTATGCAGTCGTCTTTGCCCATAGCAGTATGTTGTTGTAGCCTTCAGCTCTGTGTTAAGCTGTGATCAGGAGGTGTGACTCCAGAGTGCGGGCATTGATTAGTGACCCTGGCCAAGCAGGCCTGAGGAGTAGAGAGTAACAGGCGCATGAGTGAAGAGAGGGCATGTGCCGCTGTGGTAATGACTGTGATTCAGCTAGCCCCTGCCCCCCTCCCTGTGTGCTGTGACCAGGGCCTGGATTCAGCCATTAGCTCTCCCTGCTAGGGCAGGCGCCGGCCGGATGCCGGCAGGATCCTTTTATCCAATTCCTGCTGCCGCCACAGGAGCGATCGATTGGGTTCTGCAGTGGGATTCTGAGCTGTGGTGCAGCAGTAGCAGTTAGCATGAAGAAATGAGCCGCAAGGCCCCTGCCCGTGCTGCCAATCTTCTCATACAGTACCCCGCTGAGAAGAGAAATTCATCAGGCTCCTCTCACATCCAACCTGCATTTAGTCCTCCATGACCTACGCTCTCTCTTTTTCACAAATAACCACCTACTCATTTCCAAACCCATCCTGGACCTGTGCTTATTAAGAACAAAAAATATGCAACACTGAGGGAAAATGTTGTCTTTGGCCAGCCAGAGTGAGGCGCTGGTGGGGTGGCCGTGCACAGAGCAGAGTATGCTGCCACTTCAACTCCACTTATTTCAGTCAGCGAACTTCTGTAATTGCTCGGGCTCACCTTGCATGGGTCTCCTCACCGGCCACAAGCCCAGCCGAAATTGGCAGGCTGGCTGCATGCACGGATGCTTCAGAGAGGAGGGCAGGTGGAGACAGAGCGGAGAGAAATGGGGATGAAGAATTGGAATGAGAGACAGGCTTTGTCTGTGTTCAAGTAGGATGTTTCCCTGTCAATTTAAAAATAACACTTTTAGTCCAACAGTCACCCACTTTGCTGCCTCTGACCGGACAGACATACTGTGGGGAGAGCTCTCGCTGGACAGATTGCATGTTTGAAGACGATGGGGTTGGGGGAAAACGGCTAAACCAAGAAGAAAAGAGGGAAAACCATGAATTCCTCAATCCAATTGTGGGTTCTTCGGGCAGTGCCGGCTGCAGCAGTAGCAGCTGGCTTCAGTAATGTGGTTACAGAAATGACCTGCAGGGTTGGGGTCAGGCCATGTACTATGTCTGTATATATGTGTGTGTGTGTGTGAGAGAGAGAGATAGAGAGAAAAAGAGGAGGAGAAAGACGGACGTTCTTTAGTTATCACTCTCACCCCCAGGCACTGCAGCTTAACTGGACTGCCTGCTGCAGGTTGTTTTTATAAGGAGCCTCTTGTGTTCTGCGCTCCTCTGCTCTGCCGTCACCATGTGTGTGAAGCCCCTTTTGGCTGGGTGGGGGGGTCAAAGAGGGCTAATTGGACAAGAGCCTTTGACTCGAATCACATTTTATTAAAAAAGTCTCAAACATTTGGATGTGATTAACAGGGGAATAAATAGAGTGGCGCAGAAGATGATTGACTCGAGCATAAGCATCCTCATTAAAGTTGTGATTCAGCTCATCCACATGTTAATATCTTAACCCAAATTAACATCCCAGCATCGATTGTCTCCTGAAAATGCATATTCCAAATTTTCTCTGAAATTGTCCCAGTGACTGACCTGGTTTGTACCTGCTGATCCTTGGACAGACAGACTGAACTGGCAAGCTCCAGTAATCAGCATGCCGTGGATTTGTTTAAGATTAGCCTATTACCATAATTAAGGGCTTATAATAGAATGTGCTAATTACATTTTTGGTGGCGAGGGCATGTTTCTTAATAGCTCATTTGGCCCACAGTACATTGGCAGATGTTTTCTTCTGAGTGGAGGCTCACTTTTCATTGTCCATGATACCCCACAGGAAGGGGGGGAGGACAGCTTGATTCAACATCACTCACCCAATTGTTAATAAGTGATCAGCAGTCAGCCAGAGAATATAATGTTTTACTTTAGGAAAAGTGAGGGGAAGCAGTTTACCTTTTTCAAAACTAGCATCAGTCAATTTCCCGTCATTAAAGTGTCTTTTCTTGTCCTGCCCTGTTTCATTTGTGTTTGTGAATAGACTGGAAACGGGAAGCAATTTAATCTCTGATGGAGAAAGTTAATTGGATTTGAATTATTTGGTTTTAAAATGCTCAATTTTGTTCCTTTTTTTGTTTGCAATTAGAATTTTGAAATGAAAAAAAGCTATAAAAAGAGTCCAAACCGGGGCCCAGACCCCTTGTTTAAACCATTGTTTTCGGATTTAGCCGTGAGCAGTCACCTTGCTCTTGCACCTGCTGCATTTATGTTTTATAAAATAAATCATTAAATTGTATATTGCTATACAGAATGATAAATGCCTGTTATGGCAAATTACTTATTGAGCCTTCCTGACCTGCTAACGGTTAATAATATTTTACAATCATTCCTCCCCTCAGCCGGCTCTTGAGCCCTCTGTAGGTCCTAGGTTGCTGAGGTGGCAACTGCAGTGACGAGCCCTAATCTCACCAAATTTGTGTTCTTGTCATTATCACCGCAGGGATGAAAATTACCTGCACTTGCCAGGGACTTGATTAGATGAATTTTGTTTGTTTGACAGCTGCGTCACCTGGGAAACGACGAGGTACACATCGTGTGGTCAGAGCACACTAGGGACTACCGACGTGGCATCATCCCGACTGACTTTGGAGACGTGCTGCTCATCATCTACCCGATGAAGAACCACATGTACTTCATCCAGATCATGAAGAAGCCACAGGTAAAAGCACAGGCATCTGAGAGTTTAGTTAACACCATTGTTAACACTGCACACTGGAAGTGGGAAGTTACTTTAAATGCTCGTCATTAAAAAAATATTTTAGTTGGCTGCTTTTTCTTTTTGCGCCAGGATGACAACTTGTATTATTTTCCAGGCACAGGCTATTTTCAGCGTTGCCCTAATTTCCAGTATCTGTTTGTGAGTTAAAGCAGTACCCCTGTTTCCTCTCTGCTCATACTTTGCTTTAGCTTTTATAGGATGTTTCTCCTGCTGTAGTTTTAGTCTGAAGGCTCTTACTCCAGTGGTGCATTATTACCCACACTGTGGGTATGTGCTTTCAGCGATGGTTACTAGCCTTTCTCGGGTGGCTTTCATCTTGATACTCCATGCTACTGCACACACTGTGCACTTAGTGAAGGCAGAGACATTTCTTAGAAAATTCCAAAAAATCATCCTGTGATATAATCTGTTTGCATTCCACCCTTTTAAGGCATTAATTATCCATATAAATTGTTATTTTCCAGAGAAAACACAATGATAGAGACAATAGTGTCTCAGCTTGCTTTAGAAGTGTGGTTCAAGCAATGGCAGCTACAGACCCCAGAGGCCCAGCTCTCAGAAGCTCTCAGAGCTCTCAGAAGAAATGTCTGCAGCGATCTTTTAGTGCTTCCCATGTTGTTGTTCAACCTGCATTGCAGTATTTCCTCCTTATTCATTTATTAGTGATTATTCTTCTATAAACGTTAAGAGTTTATCATAGTACCAGGTTATTTTTCCTTTCTGTTGGGATCAGAATTAATGGTCGCATATAGTCATTATTACTCTGAAACTAAATGAGTTTAATAAGACCCTGTGAGAGATTTTTGATTGTTAATGCACTATATCCACTTTTTGTATAACAAAGCAAAATATGACCTTGTCTTTGCTTCTTTAATAAATAGTTTACACATAAATACTTCAGTGGCTGCAGATGGTTCAGAAATTGGTGAACCTACAAATTCAAGCTTCAGCACAAATATTTTAAGAAGGAAATATTTGACCCTTTTACATATTTAATATGATGTACGTGAACAAATAGACAAGGAGATTGCGTTTTTTCAGTCTGGGCTTTGACGAGGCCACACCACAACCCTCAGTGTCTTCTTTATCTTGCTCAGGATCATTATGCTGCTGAAGGGTCCACAGCTAAAACTTTAACGACAGATGGCCTCACTTTATCTTCAGGCACTTTTTGATATGAAGTAGGACTCATGGTTGAATCAATAACTGCAAGCTGCTCCATCCCTGTCCTGAGGGGGCAAAGCAAACCATAACATTCCCACCACCATGCTTCACAGCTTTCATGAGGTTCTTCTGCTGAAAAGCTCTTTGGTCTGTTCCAAACTTCTTCTGCTACTCTTACTTGGCCCAAACAACTCTATCTTTGATCTGCTGTCCAGAGCAGATTATTCCTAGAGGTCTGGTCTTTGCCTATATGTTCTTTGTCAAACTGTATTCTTGGTATACTTGGTACTCTATTCTTTTTGGACAGCAAATGCTTTTTCCTGGCACACTTCCCACGCAGGTCTAATGTGTGCAATCTATTTCTGATTGTAGACACATGCAAATTGGTGAAGTTTCAAGGATTACCTGCAAGATCTTGTGAAGTTGTGGGTTTCTTTGAGACTTTTTTTGCGTCAGACAGTGAATTGATAAATTCCATAAAATAGGAGATATTTTAAAATAAATTGTCAGAATCATATGCATCCCCAACCTTTTCTCCGAAGGCTTAAGAGAGCTCTTTAGAGCTTTACACAATGACAAACTATTCAAAAGCAAAGAGAACACCAGACCCTAGATGTAAGAGTTTTGAATGTGATAGATTCCACCTGCCGACTCTATGGAAGCTCTTATAATTGGCCTCTAAACTTGAAGCTCGGGTCAGAATTGAATGAATCTGAAGGTAAGAGAGATGTCGGGGTTTCCAGACTTTTTTCATTGTTTTTTTGGGGGGGTGGGGGGTTTTACTACCAAATGTAACTTTTCTGTGTCATTTTTTTGAGTAGGTCACCTTTATTCTTTCAAACAGGATCAAAAGTTTGATTATTCAAACATATTCAGAATTCAACAATTTCCATAAGGTGTACTTAACTTTTCACATGAATGTTAAGTTATCTACTCTGGTATCTGATGCGTGTTTCCACAGAGTCACTTCAGTTCTCTAACATGATGATTACTAAGTTAATTGGTCTGTATCATTCCCAGTTAAAATCCAGTCATTGTTTAATTTGACTGGTTATTATACTCGCTGAACTGCCAAGTTGAAGACAGCAGGACCTTTTTGGAGAGACTTTGACATTCACGTCAACTTCCAGGTCAACGACCATAGAGCTTCAGTGATTAAGGGCCCCCTTCCAATATGCATGAACAGACGCGTGTACCCACACACACTCACACGCTGTCGCTAAAATGGATATTGGCCCTTTTGTGTTTGTTCGGTAGCTCAATATGAGGGCATTGTTTAGTATTGATTGTCATTTTAATTTCATTTACCTAACATTGATTCACATTAGATATGTATGGTTGTCATGCAAAGTTAGGAAAAATCCAATTTCAACTTGAACCTTGCCCCAAACAGATGGAGAAACGGTTAGGAGCCAAAAAGATGCATTTGTATTTTTACAAATTTGTTTATAAAGGGTATGAAACTCAACAGATTAATTGGTGAGTATTGTTGATGCTTTTCATGACTTATTTACCTTTTCTGTCTTTTCTTCTCTCTTAACTTTCTCAGGTTCCTTTCTTTGGGCCTCTGTTTAATGGCGCCATAATCACTGGGACACTGCTGCCAAGCTTGGTGCGGGCCACCTGTATCAACGCCAGCAGAGCTGTCAAGTCCCGTCTGACTCTTTACCAGAGCTTGTATCCTTTGCTCCCCGCGCCTTCTGCTTCACTGTTCACTATTCCATACAGGGATGGCTCATTGGAGGAGTGCAACAATTAAAAAAGATCAGCCCTTTATTAGCCATACAGCTGAGACCATTAAAGTTACGAGCATACATTTAGCAATATTTTTATGATGATTTCATTAGATGCATAACACCACTTAGCATACATTTTCAGCACCACCAGCAGCCCATTTGGGTAAATTCATTGAGACATGTGGCGTGCTTGTCATGTCAGCCAACGTACACAGCTGAATGCTGACACTGATTTTTATGGGCTGGCTGATTTACATACAGCTATTAGAGCGGGACTGTTTCACAGCCTGGAGCAGCATGGGAGGCTGCGTGCGGCTGTTTTGGGTAGGAGCGCAGATAATGTGTCATCATCTATCACTACCGTTTTATGGAGAACGAGGAGAGCCAAACTAAGAGCAACCATTAACAAATGCACACAAGTGCTTACAGACGCACACTCGTACCTCCACCCATCCGTCCAACAGTGTGCCGTTAGGAGCCTGACTCCAGCTGTAGTTGTCAGTTGGTTTAAAGGCAGTGTAATCACCGATGGAGATGAATTAGCATGTGAATGCCAGCAACACGGGGTGGGGGGGATGAGCTGGGGGTGGGCAGAGCCGGGATGGGCCCTGAGGGGGGGGGGGGGGGAACCTGATCTCCCCTAACGCCCTGCTACTCCTCGGACAGCATGTACAGCACCGCCTCACCAGAACCACGCTGCCCCTCTGGTGGTTGCTATAGAAACGCCCCCCAAGGAGGTCCCATTTAGATGGAAGACAAGAATCTATTGTTTTTACATTTTTCAAGTTGCCGCTCTTATTATCAAGTTCTTCTATAAGAGGTTTCTTACCACACAGGATTTTGCTGCTTAATTATTCTACACCACACCCTGTGTACGTTGTTTACAGTTGGGCATGTGTAAGTATGTGCCTGCCTGAATGTGTTCCACAGTGCATCACATCCCCAGGCCCCCCCACCCACCCCTATATCAGGCCTTGTCTGTGTGTCCCCGGGGGCATCCTGAGTGACAGATGTCTGTTACCCGACGCCAAGTGAATTAGCCCAGTGTGACTCTCAGTGCCAGAGGAGGGGGGGCGGGGAGCAGCCACAGGCCCGCCCGCCTCAGGGTCTAGGGGGTGGTGGTGGTGTTAGTGGGGTGGGTGGGAGACAGTACCAGGCCTGCGCTGGGCCACAAAGCCTTACCTGGCATTCCTTAGCAGAGTAGCAGACAGCACAAAGGCGTGATCTATGAGAGGAGATAAGCGCTGCCTCTGGAGTTCTGGCACCGATTGGTTGCCAGGACTCATGCACTCCAAGAGAGGAGATGAATGAAAGTGCCAGGCAAAGCACAGTGCCAGCATAAGTATCTGTGTGTGTGACATCCTGTCTGTCTGCTGTTTGTCTGCCTAGCTCAAGGGGCCTGTGAGGACAGAGGCAATACACAAACTAACAAATGACCACAATGCTGAGATCCATATTTTCTACATGAATGTGATGATCTAGTTTCTCGATTTCTATAGAGCTCGTATGGCAGAATGTATATCCTTCCTGCAGAGGTGGCTAAATATACTTGTGTTGAAAAGAACTGATCAAGTACAGGCCCTGAAATATACTCATAGTATACAAGTAAAAAGGTTCCCCTCTGAAGGCCATACCTAGAATAACATGAAAAACAATATACTAAAAACTGGGTTGAAGGAATAAAAAGATTTGTGAGTATGAACATTTTTCAGGATGAAATTTGTACAAAATAACGAATTAAGTATTCTTCATTTAAATAAAGCCAGGGATGTGGAATGCGATTTTTGCAGATACTTCTCTTTCTTCCAAGTTGTTACTCATTTGGACAGTGTGTGATAGTGTCTATTTAGTCCGAAATCTGTCTTGATATTTAGAAGATGATGCAAAAAAAAAAAATTATAACCCCCCTCAAATGCATTAGGATTAAAATAACAAGCCTGTTATAGAAGTAAAACTAATCAGAAAATAATTATTCAAGTAAAATATAGATCAAATTTAATTCAGTACATTAACAAAGTATTTGTACTTCGATACAATGTCCAGCAATGGTATGAACACAACAGCGTAGAGTGGCAGGTGCAGCTTCTCATTTCATCATGGGATTTGTCGTTTGTATTATAGCTGCCCTTTTGCACTTTTCCCCCTCTTCACTTGTCATTCTTCCATCTTCTCAGGATATGTGGCTCTTTATCTTTCTCCGGCTGGAACAATAACTTCATCTCTCGGATGTGTTTTTTTGTGCAAGATGGAAAATCCTCATCCTTAGTTTACCCCTTTACAATGCCTTAACAATCCGCAGGCTGCTCTCAGCCTGTGAGGCCACTCTCCAAGGTAATTAGTTGAATATTTCTTCAAAGAGAAGCTATATGACCCCCGTGTGTCCAGATAAAAGGCCAGTGTGGCGCTGCAGCCCCCTCTCCCGCTCCGTCACAAGGCTCGAGAGGACTCCAGCAGTCAAATGCAGCGCTCAGAGGATCTCTCGGGCTAATAGGATTTGATATTGAAAAATGACCTCCAGCAACATTGTCAGAAAATACACACAAAGATAAGCTCAATGTGTTTTTTTCACATGGATACATCCTCTTGCTGTCTCGCTGTCTTTTTCCCCATCGCGCCCTTTGTCTCTCCAGCTCGGTTTTGTTGAGATTTGTGAAATCTGTGTCGTTGCATTGTTTTTCTTTTCTTTGCCAGATTTCACTGTCACTTAGAATTCGTCAGTTTCTCCTGTCAAGGCGCAAACCAAGGCCTCGTAGACATCGTATCACAGGCCTCTCACAGACAACTCATAATGTATCATCTATTATTTATATGCCTGATGGAAAATGCAGCTGGTCTGGCTTTGTGTGTTCTAAGTATATTGTCTGCAACTTGTCCACACTACACAGCTGCAATTCAATACCACAGGACCACAAAATGTTCAATCTAAACAACCTCAGTTTTTCATCAAACCACAGTTGTTTTTTGTGGTTTATTTGCAACACAGTGGCCTCGGTTAGGGTCATTTTATACTTCTACTAGTGGAGCTTATCACAGCACGCACAAAGTCTGTGAGTATGTTTGTGTCACCTGAACCCCCCCCCCCGGATGGCCTTGCTATCTGCTGTCATATACGCGATGATGAGCATCCTTCATACTGTCACTGTGGAATAATGTCTTTATCCCGAAACTGGGATTCATTTCTCTCTTCAACAAGCACTTGAGTTTGACGGGCCATCAATCATTCTTTGTGATGGGGCTATTGTTGAGGGTTAAAATTGTCTCTGTGTTTGTGCGCGTGTGAATGTGTTTGTGTGTGTGTGCGAGACAGCAAGTTTCTAATAGGTGAGACAATGCGGAAATGACCTTGATTCAGAGACATAGCCTTCCTACTGGACAGAATCAATAGCTTTTGCCCAGTGCCCTTAGTCCCCCATCCTCTGCTCCGACACACACGTAAACACACACGCGCATACGCACAGATCCCTCTCCAGGCAGCGATCAATAACCATAATCTGTTTCTGCCCATCGCCAGTCATGCGAGCCAGGCTTTTAGTGTGTGTGTGTGTGTGTGTGTGTGTGTGTGTGTGTGTGTGTGTGTGTGTGTGTGTGTGTGTGTGTGTGTGTGTGTGTGTGTGTGTGTGTGTGTGTGTGTGTGTGTGTGTGTGTGTGTGTGTGTGTGTGTGTGTGTGTGTGTGTGTGTGTGTGTGTGTGTGTGTGCAGTAGCAACCAGAAGAGAGGGAGGCTTGATCCTTTCATTGGAACCCAAAAAGCTGCTGAGGTCTTTCATGTGTTCCTCACAGGCTCACATGAGCATATCTACTGTCCCCCAGCTCCACAGACGATGTACATAAGGATAATGGATGTATACTGGAAACATAATGGATGAGATATCCTGCCTGCACTGCTTTTGTGTGCTTCCGCTGCACCCTCCAGATGCCAACATAATTATTACAGTCACTGCATTGACAATGACATATTCTCACACCGCTTCTGAGCAAGTTATTGTCCCGCTCGCGCTGTGTCTTTGTCCGACGGCAAACACTTTCCTTTGTATACTGTAAGATTCCTCACCTAGCAGAGATGAAAGTGCGTCTGCACGCATGATGGGGTGCCATGAATAGGATCTGCCACGTTAGTGTTGTCTCACATGAATTATTTAGCATGGCTGATAGGTCTAATTTGCCAGCTGTTGTGCCATAACTGTCGGCAGTCTCATGGATAATACTCAGCAGTCTATATCACTCTGAAACACAGGGCTTGACTGGGCACAGTGAGACGCCAAGCTTGTCATTAGATGCTGACCTGAACTGATGTGAGTATGACTAGCCAACTTCCTGTTTATGGAAAACAGGGACGACCAAGTAAATCCTCTCTGAAGAATCCCCCCTCATATTTTGTAACTTACAGTAAAGTTCTTAAAGGGAGGTTTAGATTTTCTCGCACAATGTGTGATATAACAATCTTGTCGTGTAACACAAACCCATCTGTTGGAGGCAGTTGACTGTATTTTTTGGGGGAGGGGGGGGTATTTGGGAGTTGGGTGAAGGACCCGTTCTGAGGGTTTCCTGCCTGGACTTGGCCAGGATGGTTTGGGCACTGGTTTAGATCGAGTGGTTGAGAGTTTACGCAGTATTTGGGAGACTGCAGAGAGAGGAGGGGTCTCTCTCCCCCACTGAATGTTTTAACCTAATCCCATTATCAGTGTACCGCACTGCCTCCCATCTCTTCCCCCCTCCTTACCCCCCCCTCCTGCCCCTCTCTCCAGCTGACCAGCTGTTCCTGCCGGGACTCACGACAATGTCCAATGTGTTCAGATCACTGAGTACCCCCCTCCCTTCCAATACACACACACATACACATACACACACACACACACACACACACCTACACATCCACATAAATAGAGCATAGTCCGTGCACAACCAAAGCATTTGCCTATAGCCCATAGCTGGAGCCTCGGAGGGCCAATAGGGAGGAGGGTGTTAGTTGGAGGAGAAAGGGGGTAGCTTTGGGGGTGCGGAGGGGGCAAGCACAGGCCTGTCAAACCAGGAGCCCTGACTCAGGAGGCAGCCCTGCTCGGATGGCATATGGTGTCTAGCTTCATACAACATGCAAAAGTATTCCCTCCCTTTGCGCCCCCTCCTATCCCCCATCGTCTTCCTCCCCTGCTGCTAATGCAGAATGACTCATAGCATTACTCATTTTTTTCCCTTTAACCCCCCCACCACCCCTCCCCACATCAGTTCCTCCTCCTCTTGCCACCCAGCCTGTAACAAAAGGTGCTGCGAGGCACCCACACCCTGAAAGCCCTGGGGGCCTAGCTCAGCCCAGTCTGCGCTCCGAGGTCTGAGCTTCACGGCGGGGCTGCCCCCTTTTTTAAACACAGGTAGAGCAGGCATGGAACCAGACGGTCAACAGCAGGGACCCAGAGCCCCGCCTGGGGTAGCGTACACACACACACTGCTGGTGTCAAAATGTTGTGCCTGTTTGCGTGTTTGTGTTTGCATGTGTACAACAGGAAGTGCTTTTATTTTGTAGTGCCTCTGGTGTTGCAAAATTACTGTGCTTTAAGTGCTTTCGGGTGGGTTCTTGTTTGTGTGTGTGCGCACAGTGCTTCCTATTTTTGTCTCACTGCAACCTATCAAACAAACAAATATTGTCTCTGTTTGGTTTCGGCTGTTGTTTGTTGCCAAAGTAATTTCATTGCTTCCTTTTGGTGACATTCTTTGGGGCAGAGGGGTAATTTCAGTTTTTTCCAACTTTTGATTTATTTTCTTACATTTGATTATCTACATTTAATAATATTCTATTAAGGTGTTTTCAGTCACTTCACTAACCCAGTTTTTACAAAGAATATGATCTAATAGGAAACCCTTGAGTTTTCAGCTAACATTAATATAAACCACATAGCATGGTGTAACCCAAAGAATGTAATGCTCTGTGTATTTTTAAACTTGAACCCCCCCTCCCCACCACCACCCTCAGGCCCCTCCCCTCCTCTCTCTCCGTCTGTTATGCATTCATGTCTGACATCTGTCTGTGAGCGGCAAAGTGAAAGCCAGCAACACTGCCAGTGTTGTGTTGTGTGGGATCATCTTAATGTTCCCATCTCCAAACTCAGACTTAGTGTATGAGGTAAAACGACATAAACAAGACCGACTCTAGTGCATTATAGTTTTGACACCTGCTGGACTTATACCAAGATTATGTTATTAATATCTTTAATATTATACTATAATTTTATTTTGTATTATCTAACTCAAAAGAGCAGCATGCATTTTGAAATGTCACAGGTGTTTTTATATATATATATATATATATATATTAAACACTATTCAAATTTTTTCTTCCAATTTTATTTCCCGGCTAGTACGAGGGCACAACAGTTTTTTCTGGATTTGTATGTATTTAAATTTTAATACCACTCATTACTTATACTGATTGTTGAAGAATTTTTTACAAAATCAAGATTTAGTTTTATCATTTACATGTAAACAAAAGTATGTTTCCATCATATTATGCATACACTTGAACATGTAGGCCTTACAGTGAGTAATGGCCCCAGATTGGCTGCTAATGTGCAAAGGAATGAATGTGTTGGATAGCCATCAAAGTTGTAACCTTGGAAAGACGGATCAAAGAATACATCAGTTACCTATTTTGCCATACAGCAACAAAAACTAAATGAACATCACGCTAATAGGTCACAGGTTTCTGTCAATCATCCCGAATACCCCGGCCCCGGTGTCGCTGCTGGACTTGTACTGACTGCACTGCCGTTGAGAGGACAAGTTCCTGGTGATTGATGTGCAGTGGTGGCACTGTTTGTAGCTTGGGTGTAATACCGGTCTGTCTGCTTTAAGTGATTAGAATCCAGCTAGCCATTCCATCTGTTCCCCTAGCCCTGTTTAATTAATGAACTTTCTTTCTCCGACCAGTAGCCAGCCAGCACAACACTAAAGCAGAAAGCTGTTAGCCCGCTCAGGTTATCCAAATGGATGCGTGTTCTTGCCCCCCCCCAAATGGATGCGTTCTCATTGATTAGTTATGTTTTGTTTTCCCCTCTTTTGTCTCAGGGTTCTTGAAGGGAGGGTTAATGAGCTTTCCTGGCAAGCTGCAGCGCTTGGAATCCGGGGATAAATGGGAATAATTTTGTTGTTTTGTGTAGTTTTTTTTGTTTGTTGTTTTGTGATGGACTTGGCAGAGAAGTGAGGCCTCGTGCCACCATGTGTTTGTCTGCGCATGTGTGTACGTGATTCATAATGTGTGTTTGTTTGGATGTGTATGAATGGCTTTGAGGCGGGGTATATTGCATTTCATCCCTGCTGGTCCATTATTCCTCTTCAGAGGAAGGGAATCTGGAACACGCTTTAACAGTTGGCTCTGTCCCTATTCATCTTCCAGCCATCTCAGCGAAACTCTTGTCCTGTCCTCCTTTTTACCACCACGTACTCTCTCTCTCTTCTTTATGCCCCCTCTTCCTTCCATGTCTCTTGTTACAAGGCAGTGGACAGCCCTTTGTCCAGCTAAAGCTGCCCCCTTTTGTTTGCGCGGCCTTTTTTATCCTTGTGCTAATCGCTATGGTCGTGTGCCTGAGTTGGACCCCATATTTCACGCTCGGCTCTCCTTTGTTTGACACACCGCCCCTGATAAGAATCCCAATTCTAGGGCCTCTCTGATATTGAAATCCAACAGCAGCGTAGAAAGAGCCTTCAATCATCCATTATCTGTGCTCCAGTGATTACCATTCAATCTCGCAGGGTCCAGGCTCCTCATCACCGGCCCCAGAGCTGAGGCCGTCCCCTGAAAGAGCCTGCATCCCTTAACGCCTGTTCACATTCAAGCATATCCATAGATATTTCTGACGCTGTCTTGATACTGCCGCGCACTGAACGCTGCTGGGAAATGTCACTGAAATGTCACTCATCGCTCTCCACTGGAATCTCTCGGTCTCTGATGTGGCCGTGTGTTTTTTTTGTGGACTCTTGTGACATTATTCTTTGTTCCTAAATGTCCATTATATTTGCAATTCTCTTTATTTTTTGTTCAAAGACTGCTCTTTTATTTCCTCCTTTTTTTTTTTATTAAGGCTTCGTTGCTTTTAATGTCACCGACTTAATTGGCTGTTTTAAGTTGATTATTTATAAGTTGCACATTAATGCCTCTTTAAATGGTTCAAAGGCAGTGTCTGCTCCACCGATGTCCTGTGGCCATTGTTCTCTTTTAGAGGATGTCCTTGTGCCTCACAGCATTTGCATTTTTGCACTAAATGGAATTTTCTGCATTAACAGAAAAGGCAAGGCAAACAAAGCAATAACAAAAACAAAACATTTAAGTATGAATCGCTGTGCATTGGCGGCCTCTTCTTCCATAAAGCAGCCTTTGATGTGTTAATACTGATAGTCTGTGTTTCATTGTCAAGTGGTTGTCTCTGAAAGACGAGCAGGGAGAAATATTGGTGAAATCTTCCTCCGTCTCCGTTGCAACATGTTGTAATAATATCGAGTTTAATTTTGAAACAAGAGGAAGTATTGTTGGTTGTAGAAATAGGCACAGCATATTCCAAATCCCAGTAGTGTGGTCATCTTATCACAGTAACTTGAGCGTCTTTGTCATTAGAATGAGCACTCATACGACACACAATTATCCTTTCTGTGTTTTCATAATTTAAACTGCTTATTCCTATTGTTTTGGTTGAAATGTATGAAAGGCTTTGTGCTGCAGACATCCACTTATCCAACAGTCTGTGTAGATACACAACAGCTCTCAGCACCTTTGTTTAATGTAGTGTACACATCTTCATTAGTTATGTATAGCCTCTAATTACTATTGATGAGACTAGCTGATTGGGGTACAAATCTATAGCTTTTGTTATTCTAATGAGCGTTATTTACCCTCAGATCTCCAAGCCAGGGGGCTTTGGAATGGGGCTTTGTGCAGGCAGACATAGCCGGGCCCGCTCTAGCTACACCCACTTGTTTTGTATCTTGTTTTTGTATTTCCCTCCCCCCCTGCACCATCACCCGTCTGCTTGGATGTATAGCACTTCCCGCTACTCCATCTGTTTTTGTCCACCCATAAAAAGGTCCATTATAATCTGCAGGATGCACAGTTGACATGTTGCGAGCGCCGCTTGAGCCAATCAAGGCGGTGTACCTAACTTGGGCCACAAATGCAAGAGGCTCTGTCCCCTCCCCCAAGTTAATTTTGATTATGTGGGCTCTCTGTCTGGGATCTTCAGCTGAACAAGTTTTTATAACAACATCGCCTCCATCATCCCCTTTCCCCCATAAAAGCTTCCAGTTTGAATGGAGCTCAATGCATGCCCACTGGATGATGGCAGGCTCGTGATTAACCCTGGAGTGACTAGCTAATGTCATTGAAGGAGGGCCACCTGGCTGTGAGACTGTACAGTCAGCTGCCACTGAAGGGCCAGAATAGGAGACGACCAGGTGTTGGGCTCCAGCCCCCCTAATTGTTGCCATGTAATAGCCTGCTTGACTGCACAATATAGCCTAGGGGCGAGGATTAGGAAAAAGCTGTTGCCAGCACAGAAGTCCATTTTCTTTTTTGCCCAAGGTTTTGTGTTTGAGTTTCTTTCTGTGTGTGCACGTATACGTACACACACACACACACACACACACACACACACACACACACACACACACACACACACACACACACATATGTACAGACTTATTTTGGGCTGAGTGCTCATTATAAGGACGCACTTTAAACTTTCCAAAATAAAAGTGCCTTCCAACAAAAAAAAAATGTCATCATATCCTCAACAACTACATTATTAAGTCATCATCATTATAACCGTATGAACAACTTGGCCTCACAGCCCGGTGTCGGCACATGTCGTTTTTGTTAAGACTTAATCTCTTTGTCATCACATGGCATTAATTGAAATATGTCAAAAATCCAAATATGAGGGCAAATGAGATTCCACTCTTGTCCCCAGCAGCTAACCCTCTCCACTCGCTGCATTCACCACAGCTGTGATCATATGTAACCTGGCGCTAATCATTATCATTCCCGCAAAATGCCTGGCATTTTGCATAAGGCTAGGCAGCCTAATTGGCACGATGAACCTTTCATAGAGGGGGCATTGGAGGAACAAGAGGCTTAGTTTGCGGCGCGTCTTGGCAGGGGGAAGCAGACGGAGACAGTGGGCTTTAACGCATCACAGTTATTCTTTTGCACATGCCACGAGCATCATTAAAATTGCAAAAGCCTCTGTTCATTTTGTTTTAATATTTCATCAGACTGAACAGCATCGTCATAGGGTAAAGATCAAAGCCGTTTGGCATGACCCGGAGTTGCCACACTTGTCTTGCAATTTATGTGTCAGAGTTAGGTTTCCTAAACGTATCAAACAATTTGTAGAACATCAGTGTGCTTTGATTGCTATTATGCTTTGAGTTGGCTACAGGTGGACAGAAGCTGTGTCATCAGCTTGTTAATATTTATCACACTGTAAACTTCATGAGAGTCTGAAGGGAGAAGAGGTGAAACTGCGTGCAGGTAATCAGATGGATTCCAATCAAAGTCTGGCTCCAGCGTGCCCTTCTCGGTTTCATCATTTGACTTTTTATTAAAAGTTCAAATTGAGATCAGATAGATCCTGTTGTTCCCTGTCTCAATTCTGAACTATTCAAATAGCAGAAACCGGAGGGGGGGGAATATGACGCATATTCACCTCAGATAGCTCATAAGATGCCCACCTTTGTCCTGACCTAATAATGTTTCCAGAAGCCTGCAGCATTCATGTCGCTGTGGTCATCATCACAGGACAAAAGGGACCTTCAGAGGGAACTCTTACCCAGTCAAAGACCTGTATCTGTTAATCTTCATCCCTATCAGCCTTTTGTGGCTCATCTTATTATGACTTTCTGTTAATGCTCGATGGAGGCCTGTGTGACTGTCTGGCTGTAATGGGCCTGTGTTTGATTAATCATGTCCATCCATTGTGTTTCACATCTAAGGCTGCTGTGTTAGGACTCATCAATAGAGACCAGGGTTCTTTTGAAAATGAGATTGGAAGCAGGCTCACCTCATCCGAATACATAGACACAGTGGGCTTTGATAGCAGTTAATGTTGTGATGAACAAACCATGCTACAACAAATTATGATGTCACCAGTGTCTTGTGACTGTCCTGTTTCCTCTGGTGTGTGAGGATGACTTGTTGCTTTATCATTTATATTCTGCGAACCCCTCAACAATCGAGTGTGTTCTAGCATAGTTTAGGGTTCAACGCTGACTTTGGGGTTAGGTGCTGCTCTTATGATTTGTTACGGTGCAGAAATCGATTTTTAGTGCCCCCCAGAGGGATGGTGGGCTGCCAGAGACTTAAGACAATGGGTGACTACTTCTTGCAGTTGGCTCATAAATAACCTGCTCATGCCAGCCAGTAGACATCAGATTTTGTCTGCAGCTGTGGCAAACCTGTGTGAAATCACTGATGGGCAGTGATGATGTCATAGGTTAGGAGTGATGTCACAGCCATAACTTCCCATCCCGCTGTCTCAAGGCCAGATGGACGGTAGAGAGGTGTGGAGGTTGGAGCTTAGAGAGGCTCTCGCTGTGGGAAGCTCTCCCCTCAGGAGGTGTCATTAACCTGGGCTTACAGGTTGACCCAACTCCTCTGGGGCTCACAACTTCCAGTTTCCTGGACCTGCTGCTAATTAGGCCACTTGTTAAAACTCTCTGGTACCAGCTATTCCTCCAGAGCCTCTGATGTTGTGTGTGTCGATGCTCGGCCAGAAAATGGACACACAAACACCTCCACTCATCATAATGCATGTGTGACACATTCAGACATTTTCTGTCTGCCTCTGTCTACAGAAAAAAGCTGTTTAATGAGACACCAAGGTTTGAGTAGCTGCCATATAAAGCGGGAGTGGGACATGCACACATACACACACACACACACACACACACACACACACACACACCCAGTCGAAGTCACACTATACCATCACCCTACTGGCTAGTATCTGTCATACCCACTCTCACTTTATCTGTCTGAATCTGTTGTTCCTTCCCACTCTCCCCATTATTCTTGCAGCCAGCTTTATTGCCACATTCACTCTCCCGGTCTCCATCTTTCTTTCTTCCCATGTCTCTCCGTCTAAATGTCTCTGTCTTCCGTCCCGTTTTCCCCATAATCACCTCACACCTCTGAGGGCCTCTGCTGAGACGAGCTTCACACCTCAGCCCTCGCTGTAACAACAGGTACCGCTGGCACTCACGGCCCGGCCTCTCTCTAATCAACACCTGAGCGGCTTTATCCCTCTTTCTTCCCTTTCTCTTCTCCATTTGCCCCCTCCCTGCCTCTCCACCCATCTTCACCTTCTTCCCCCATATTTCTATCCCTCGTTTTTGTGTCTCTTCCAATCCCCGTGTGCCTTTTCTTGTGTACACAGCCTCTCTGCCTCTTATCTCCTTTTGCAGAATGAATAACAGTTCATCCATATGTACTAGTTCATTTCTCCATACCAATGCCTCCTGGAGATGGCACTGTGATCCCCTATTGATTTAAACATGTGCCTGTTACACCATCTACACGTCTGCTTTCATTGTCTCCTCTGGTACTCAGTGTAATGGTGAGTGACACCAGCCATGCATATCATTCAAAGGTTTGTGTAGTTTTGCTTTGCCACCAGTCATTTTTCAATTCTGACACCTTTTTCTGCTCAGGTCCCAAAATGATATGATAAATCATTTTCATATATAAATCTGGAGTTTGCCCCTCACATATGAAATATGCAGGAGGAGATTCTCCGGTCAGACACGTTAACAACAACATAAAAGTATGACAGTTTGTGTGTGATATCCAGCAATACCGCTTTAAGTCTGCATGCAGCATGAAGAGGTGTGGCACGGTGCCTGTTGCCAAAAAAAATAATGACCACATCTGCTTTTATTTTTTTTAATGCTGCTTCCACTGGCACTCTGGTACAACCAAAGCACTCCCCAATCCCTTCCTCTTAACAGGCCAATTATGTGACTGTGGGGAGTCAATGGCACTGTGAGCTACTCCTGAGCTCCTCTCCTCACCAAGGTCAAGCGGACGGGCCCAGGTTAATGGGCAGATGTGGAGCTAAGAGAGGAGGGGGTCAAGCACATAGACACCCTCCACCTCATTTCTAAACTGTCCCTCTTCACTATAAGAGCCCCCTTTTACTACCAGCACGCGTACAAACAGGATTAACCTTGGCTGCTGCTGTAGATGCCCGAGAAGTGTAGGGGTTGTTTCTCATCATGCAGGGCAAAGATATATATTTTTAAAAGGTTTAGATTTTTTATAGACGTTCATTAGGTAAAACACCCAGAATCATTTGGCTTGATGGTCAGCCATGTGTCATCTCTTCAGGTATTATAAACCTACAGTATGTCCTTATTGTGCGCTTTTGTATATATTTACTTAAGCATTATAAAAATCTGTACCAGCAGCATTCCTTTGCAGATTTTTTTCTTTGTTTTATTTTTGAGAGAAGGGCTAGTGAACTGTTCTGTGATCCTGATGGCTGCAACAACAAAAAACAAGCTTCATTTCTCAATTGACCTTTAACTTTGCTTTCCACACCTTCTTTCTTTTTCTCTTTTTTACTATGACAACTCTCAAATTAAGCAAAGAGGGTTGTCAGCTTTTAGCAGTGGGGAATCTTGGACCAAAAAAAAAAGATCAGTGGGCAGCCGCTCTCCCTGCACCCGTGATCCGGCTTCTGGGACTGGAAAGTGGATAGAAATGGAGCTTAAATAGTGAAATGTCAGTAGGGGGCATCTAAGACCTCTTCTAATGCTCCTTTCCCTAATCTGGACCTTCACCCCCTGCCCGGCCTTATCAACAGATTAACTGTTAGAGTGAGTCTCTATCCCTGTCTCTCTCAGTTGTTTGTTCATATGTCCAGTCACCGAAAACTGGGAGTTTAGATTGTTTATTGTTTATCCCATCATGCTCTCAGAATCATTGAACTGCCAGATGGCTGACTTACAGGGGGTTCTTGGTCATTTCTTGACCCATACTCTTATAACACTAACTGATTTAGGCCACATGGTGACCTCAACACAGAGTCTTCATGGTTCCAACCACATTGCATTTCGCTGTGATGGTACGCCCTTGAGTGGTATTTTTACCCCTGTTGATTGGTTTGTTGGTTCACAAGCAAGATAAGGCAACAAACTACTGGATGGATTATCATGACACTTGGTGGAAGAATGTGGAATGGGTCAGGGGAGTACCCACTCAAATTTGATACGGAACCCCTAGGATGGGGGATTCAGGATAATTTTTTTACGCTTTTCTTAATTGTTACAGATTTCCCAAGGAATAATTCATGAATCAATTCAGGCATGTTCAGCTTGATTGAATTTCTGGGGACTGTTGAACCTTGGCAGACGTATGGGCTTTACTGAGTGTCATTCTAGACATTTCTTAAATTGTTTTATTCACACTTTTTCAGAATCTGTGTCTCAACACAGATCTTGTCTATAATTCTGCTTTGCATTTCATGATTTAGTTTTCACTCTTTGGAACTGTGGGGCCTTTTTCTGAAATTAATTTCAATATAATCTTAGCCCGTAAAAGTAGCCCCGTAACAATGATAGGTAAATCAATTTTTTGGGCATATCAGTTGGGTTTTGCGGTTCCCTGTTTGGTTTGCATTTCCTGCCGTGCCTGCACCAACACAAGGATGTTAATGAATAATCCTCAACATTCCTGCTTATGGTTTCATGCCTTTCCATTGATTTACAGCTAATCATGATTATGCATTGAGATTTGTTGCAGTTTTAAAGATTATTGTGGCCGGTGGTGAGAAATGGCCGGAAAACTGTGGATATTAGCTGTTTACATTAAGTAATGGAGCACCAGCTGAGGCCGTGGGGCATCAATGTCCCTGCTGGCTGTGTGTGTGTTTAAAAGATGTTCGAGTGTGTGTGTCATGGGCCAGTGATGGCGTGAGGCCTTTTGTCAGCAGGAGGACTGAGAAACACAAAGACGGTCAAGATGCTACTCTCCAGAGAGACCCCGGTTCAGAGGTCACCATTGGCTCTTTTGGGCGGTTTGTGTGTGTGGGGGGGGGGTCGAGCCTGCGAGCCTACTTATGCACAAACGCCTGTGTGTGAGCATGTGTACGTGTCTGCGTGCTACGGGTGGGGCTGCACACTGCACAAAAAGTATCCCAGTGGACCAGCATTTTTTTGGACAGGTCCCTGTGGAGCGAGAATAGAAAAGGAGAGAGAGATGAGGAGGGTCGGTGGTGGTTTGGCCGATGGGGTCCAGCAGGGATGGAGCAGCCTGCTAATGAAGAGCCATCTGAGGCCTCCATTCACCTTGAACATGGGCCACTGCAGCTGCCCTGACCTTGGCTTTGATCCACAAAGATGCTTGACCCCCACCATTCCCCCAGAGCCA
Organism: Pleuronectes platessa; assembly: GCF_947347685.1. Lineage (NCBI taxonomy): Eukaryota > Metazoa > Chordata > Actinopteri > Pleuronectiformes > Pleuronectidae > Pleuronectes > Pleuronectes platessa. The sequence goes on along the minus strand of NC_070636.1, from coordinate 12,853,737 downwards.
CCCCCTGCCATCTGGCCAGCAGGCATGCATATGTATACATACGTGCACACACCCACAGATACATATGTATGTACATGTAAGCTGACCCATATGCACATGCACATTATGTGCCGGCACAGGTACAATCTTTTAAGACTGTGTTCAGTTAGGTTTTTTGACCTGTTAAGTGTGTGTGTGTGTGTGTGTGTGTGTCTGTGTGTCTGTGTGTGTGTGTGTGTGTGGGTGTGTGTGTGTGTGTGTGTGTGTGTGTGTGTGTGTGTGTGTGTGTGTGTGTGTGTGTGTGTGTGTGTGTGTGTGTGTGTGTGTGTGTGTGTGTGTGTGTGTGTGTGTGTGTGCAGAGAAGTCGGTTATCCACCAAAACACATTATCTTGAGTATTTTAATGTTGTTAATAATGGATTGGATAAATTTTTTTAATAGCTTCTGCTCCCTCCTCAACCTCTAAACTCTCTAACCCCAGCCGACCCATCTCCAGATATCAGATTCTTAACTGAAGTTGTTTCACATAAACTCAGACCTGCATGGAGGATTTCTTTCTGTCGTTACTGTTGCCACGCTCCGTAGACATTACATTGGTCTCCCTCTCTTCTCTCTAATAGGAATGCAGTCGCTTGGAACATAGGGCTTCCATGGAAATTCCCAAAGTGCTGCAACACACTCCTCCCACACTGGCTTGTCTTGCTTGTCCACCCAGTTCGGTTGAAAATGACAGTTATGTCACGGGTGACTTGAATTGCAGTCCATCTGTGGAAATGTGGACGTGTCTCCATTTTCATTTTTATATCTCACCCCTGGCTTTATGCAAGTGGTTTTATAACCAAAAATAGAGACTAGCTTTTTTCAAAAACAGTAATAGAGTTCATCATGAAGGCTTTCATAACCCATGGGATTTTTATTTTGTATAACAGTTGGTATTTTGTTAGTTTGTCACAAACATGAAGCTCTCGCTCATCAATAGCCATGCTTATGTTTTTTCTTTTCCCCAAAACTAGGTCAGTGTTGGCAGGTTAAGTGTCCATGACATGGACATGCGTCACTGTTCTGGACGTGTCCCTTGATTAAGTTACTGCATGGAGGCAGCAGCATCTGTGCATATGCAGGAGAACAAGCTGTGCCCATGGCTTAGCAATTAGAGACGAGCAGAAAGATGAGGGAGCGCAGTGGAGAGAGAGAGAAGGCAAGATTACGCCTCACCGTGCATCGGCTCTGATTTCTGTGCAGCAATTTTTTTTTGCCCTCAGATAGCATCGTGCATTTACTTAAATGAGCTGATTACGTCTCTCGCTTTCACTCAATCTCCAAAAGGCCTTTTATTAGTCTCCCGACCTCCCTCACCGCCTGTCCCTCTCCCCCACTGCCTGCCATATATTGTCCCCTCATTTCTTGATAATTCCACGCTATCTTCCTTTATTTTATTCTTTTGAAGTTTTTTTTCCCCTCCTCACCCACGATAATCCATTTGTCTAACTTGGACGGACGGCAGCGGAAGGAAGTAGTGGAGGAGAGGCGTGTGTCGGAGTCAGAGGGAACGTCTGCTCCAGCTGGAGTCAATATTTGTTTAAAGAATCTCAATAACAGGCCTCCAGTCATCTGCATCCCTGATAATGGACAGCCATATGGCTCTGTTGACCCACGCTGTGCAGAGGGTCTCTTTCTCTCCCTCTGTCCTTCCTAGTCTTTCACCTTTCGGCTTCCCTCTTAACTTCTCTCATTTCTTCTCATCAAGTTGCTCCGTTGTCCCATATTTTGTTTTCCACTCATCACATATCGGCGAACGTTTTGTTCTTCTTTTCTTTTCTTTTTTTTTACAAACATTCTCTCTGTGTCTGTTATCCATAAAACCCTGGATATGACCCACCACACAGAGCTGTGACCCACGTAACCATGGCAGCAGAGCCCGGGATGCTCGCTCTTTGTCCAACACTGTTTCCAGCAAGTGACAGAAAACAGTGATGTTACGTGTCTGGCTTCGACTACGAGACGGATATAGAGCTGATAGGGAAATGCTTTTATGTGTTTAAAGTCACACTGCTCAATATCTCCAAAGTGAAGGTGTTGGCCCCGTAAAGAATGGTCAACCACACACAGAATAATAGCAGAATGGTCTGCTGCTTTTTTCTGTTTGCCTTCCATGTTAAAATTTTCCTTTTCTTGATTTTAATTATTAATAAAAAAATACTAGACGATCATAAATAAACATCACCAACATTTACTTGGGTATCCAAACCCACCCTACTGCCTATTTTTACCTCCACCAAGCAGGTTGGGTTTCCCCCCCTGTCTGATTGTTGGTTGGCTTGCTTGATTTCCATGAAACTTGGTGGGAGGATGGTGAATGGGTGAGGGTAGAAATCATTCATCTTTAATATCATCTTTTTCGTTTGTTTTTTTAAACAGGCCCAATAAGGGAAGTGTGTGTGTGTGTGTGTGAAATATGGTGAAGCTTGGCTGAATTAAAGGGGAATGTTGGGCCTTGTGGAAGGTATGCACTCCAATGAGTGCTATCCCAGTTCTCTCTTAGTCAATCTTTTGTGGTATTCTGCCCTCTGTCCATCCCTGTCTGTCCCTGTGAGCAGCTTGGCCATCGCCGCCTCTGGTGTGTCCCGGCTCAGGTGCCCGTCACCCCCACTTCGCCACGGTTCCCCTCAAAGCCATTGGTCATGGCTACCTTGGCCCTCGCTGTGGTGGCATGTGCCCACAGCAGGCCCCCTTCCCAGTCACTGTCTCGTCGTATCTATCTAACCCAGACCGGTGCCTCTCAGCCCAGTCCAGCCTATCTCAGCTCAGCCTGGTTCAGCCTTGGCGTCAGCCGCAGCCCAGTGCCACTCCACCCTGGCAGTCATAATGAGGGGGATGGGGAGAGGAAGAGTCAGTGCTCAGTGACTAGAGCTGTAAGTGTTTGAGAGTGAGAGTGCCTGTTTTTGTCGAGCAATTTGTTAGGTGTCGTCAATCAAGGAAACATGTCTACCACAGACAGCCGTGAGCATAATCGGGCTCATCGTCAAACATGTGCAAACACTGTTAAATCTCAGACTGCTTCACCGTCATTACGCCATCAGATAGACATTTCCGCCCCAATAGTTACCCGCACCATATTTTATCCAGCACTTGCCTCCATTCCACAGCAGACTAAGCTTGATATATCTATGATAATGATATGATAATGGCCATCAGAATGTTTCCACCCTCACTCGGACGCCATGTTGCCGGCTCATTTTATTTATTTATTTATTTATTTGAGCTTTCCCATTTCAAATCCAACTATCCATCCTGCATGCTGGCTGCCCAGGCTCCAGTCACTGCTTGTCACTCTGAATTTCAAATGGCTCCAATTTTCCCCCTGATGGCATGGAGAAGTGGCAGGCAGCCCATCGGGGAGGGTGGTCCTAGACATGCTGCCTGCAGCAGGGGTTCTATTAGAGAGAAGAGGGGTAGAGGAGAGGTTCGGAGCATCACGCCAGTAGTGATGTATTCTTTCTTTCGTTTTTTATGATTATTTTGGAGACTGCTGTCTCATTTGGGGCTGTGTGGCATGGCTGATTGTTCCATCTCTGCTTCTGGCTGGGTCGCTGATGGCGGAGCCGCCCTGCCCAGCAACGCTGCCTCTCACTCTCGCAGCTCGCGCTCACAGTGCAGAGTACACCTGCAGTGCAGCACTGAAATATTCAATTTGCTACCATTGCTCTGATTATTTTTATTCGATTTGTTTGTACTGATGATCTGTTCAAAACACATATGGATGTTTTATCTCTATTCTGAGATGTGATTATTTAAATTGAATGTTAAGAGAATGTTACTTTACCTTTTAGCCTTTATTTTTCATCTTCTGTCCAACATGTCATTATGTTTTGTGCCTTAACAAGAGTTAATCAGCTATGAGGAGCGGGCACTCTACTTGGAGGCCATTGTTCAGAACCACAGAGAGGTCATGACCTTTGAAGACTTTGCCTCGCAGGTCTTCTCCCCCTCTCCTGGCTACCCAATGAGTGGGACAGGTGAGAAATGAACCAACCACATCTCTCTCGTCCTTTATGTTCTTTGCACTCCATCTTTTTCTGTCCCTACATCTCACTACTTCTTCATCATGTCTCCGTCGTGTCCTCTCATGGCTTTTTCACCCCTTCTTCCTCATCTCTTTTCTTTCCTCTTTATTCATATTAATCTGTCCTCCTCCTCCACATCACACCTGTTTTTTCCCTCGCATCCCCCTTCACCCTGCTCATCCTGTCTCCTCTTCTTCCACGCCTACGCTCACTGATGAATATCAAACGGCGGGCCCCGGCTCTCCACGCCATCCAACTGACTTCAAACACTCCCGCTTTCTCCACTTCCTCCAGCCCCACTCTACGCTACTTTGTTCATCTCTTCTTGTGTGTGCACCTTTTCTGTGCAGTTACTGTCCTATGAATATAAGCAGCCATGTTAAATGACAATTGCAATGTGTGCGTGCATGTGCGCGTGTGAAAGATAGCTCATTCGCCAACACTTCAGAGATCCGGCCGACAAACAGCAGCTCGCGGATGTCAGCACAGCACTCTTATCAGTCCATGATGAATAGAATAGCAAACGTGTCTTATCTTGTTCTTCCTACTTGTAGCAGCTCTGATCGATCTGCTGCGCCACTGAAATCAATACAGAATAGCACTTTCCCACTCTATTGGATCCCCACACACGTTCTGTTTTGACAAGGAAAGCACTCAACAATACCACACCATAGTGTCTCGTCATTGTCAGACCTGTCAGTGCTTGTATGTTTTATAGAGATCTTTAAGTTTATGCAACGTTTTTATCCTGTAAGCTGGTTTGTGTGTTTCCTAGAGTCCTAGTTAGTGTGTCTTTGTGTGTCTTTGTGTGTCTTTGTGTGTCTTTGTGTGTGTGTGTGTGTGTGTGTGTGTGTGTGTGTGTGTGTGTGTGTCTGTGTGTCTGTGTGTGTAGGACTTCAGATTGTCAGATGCCAGGTGCAATATTCAGGCAGCCAGGAGGTGGTCTGCCACATTTCCATACTCTCCTGCAGAGGTGTTAAATGTTCCCACACTGACCTCTTGTTACCACCTCTCATCTTGAAACCAGAAAATGAAGGAGAAAATAAATACTGATAACAATGAAAATAGAGGAAGAAAACGCTAAAAGGCCCAAATATTGTTCCGTCTAGTCAGTTGGCTGGTGTTATGGACCATTTTAACCTTTAGCTTCCTCTGTGGCTGGACAGGGATAGTTTAGAGAGGTTAGCCAGGCTTGAAAATAATTTTTCACAGCATGGGACACATATCGCTGTGGCTAATGTGAGACGCCGTAACATAATGAAGTCTGTGAGGCTGTTGTGTCGCCCCTCACTGCTGCGGAAACTCGTTCTGAATGGTAATTTGTATTTCTCCGGAATCTGCGCATGTAAATAGATTAATAGATTAATATGAGGGTGTGTGCATGTGCGTGTCTGGCCATTCAGATTTTATCCAGAGCTTGCTTGCCTCATAGGATTCTGTAGTGCAGTTACTGGTTTGTTGAGAGGGAACATAATCCACTGTGTTAAAATGCATTGTTAGGTTCAGCCAAAGCCAATGTGAGAATATATTTAGTAGGTAAATCATGCAAGGAACAATTCCAGCCAGCTACTAGAATAGCATTCATAAGAGTGAGAGCATAAACCTCAGCCAAGTCCCATTTAATCATTAATTGATTAATCGATAATTTATTTTGAGCAATAGCATTTATAAAGATGGACATCGTCAAAGCTCCAAAATGTGAAGCCCCCAGGTGTCGTGCTGCAATATAATTCCCTTCCTCCTCCATGTGTGCGGATTGGACGTGGTCCAGAATAAGAGTCAGTACACATCAGACAAATCTATCGCAAAAGTTTGATTTTAATTTGTTTTTTGATGCTATGAAAAAGGGGGTGAAGCATCGTGACTGACTGATGAGACTGACTCACGACTAGTCAAGTGCCTCCCTATACTGCAGCTCTGGCCTCTGCACAAATGACGTCATCAGGAATATTTGAGCTTAATTTCTGGAGAGTAGGAGGAAGTTGAGATTCATCGTCTATCTTTATACAGTCTATAGTTTTGATATATCTTTGTACATTTTTAAGTTGTGACCAAGAATAAGCTTTTTTTTCCCCCAAATCATAAACATGACATATCTAATACTTTTTGCTACAGTTATATTGCATCTGAATACATTTTTATCATTGTCTTTCATACCTGATCCTCTGTGTCCCATACAGCTTCATTGAGACAGTGAAGGCTGGCTGACACTGCTCCTCATTCTCACCCTTCTCAATTGTGCTTCTGCCCTTGATGTTTTTGTCCTGTGTGAGTGTGTGTGTGTGTGTGACTGTGTGTACGGTCGTATGCAAGTTCACCCATCCACCCTGCTCTGGCTCCCATTGCTGCCACTAACATGTCATCCATGCTCCATGACAGCGTGCAGGCGTTGGCCGGGGATGGTTTGGGACATGGAGTACCCCTGGGCCAAACTGGACTGTAAGACTCTGCCTGCTTCCTCCACTCTATAGGCATGCCGCCCAGCCACAGCCCATCAACATTTATTCATTAATTTAGGTCCCTGTGAATAACTCTGGGTTTGCACTTCATTTACCTGCTTTGTGAAAGCAAAGCTGGTCTCAGTTATTAGTTCAGATCCTGAATGCATGTTTTCTCCACAAAGATTTAACCTCTGCCCCTTCCTGTCAGTCAACAATACCTCATCAGTGTCCTCCACAGCTTCATCCTCCATGATCCCTGAATGCAACCTCGGGCTACATCCTTACTACTTAGTGTTAGCTGGAAAACACGCCTGACGGCCACACTACTCTGACGTTTGTGAGCTGCATTTAAGTCTGGACGTGCAGAAACGGAGACATTTGGAAACATTGACGTAGACACTCACGAGCGCTTGTTGATTGGGTCTTTTTGGTCATAACTTAGCCTTCACTGATTCGTCAGGCTTTTATCACATGACCCCCTTCTGGACAAAACAACTGGCATTAGCTATAGCTACAGGTGAAACAACATGCATAAACAAATACAAGCTGTTGTCTTTGCTTACAGTTAAACTCTGCATTTTACTATGATTCAACCGCTCCCATGTGGAGGAGACAAGCTTTTATTCGAGCGATGTCTGTATACACTGGGCCACACGTTGTTAGTATAGACACGATTAAAACTGATCCGGAGCAATAGCGCTCGTGTGGACAGAGAGTGTTTGAGTTTGAAATGTTTGGATGTAGCCTCAGTCTTCCACAGCTTCTTGCATGAAGTAGTCCTTCGTGTCACATGAACCCAAAGTCTCCATCCTCAGTGTCCTGCCGTGACTGTCACAGCTTTAAGTGTTTGTTATTTTGCGTCCATTCTCTCAAAAATAACTGCACATGAGAAAAGTGATGCTTCTGTCTGTGGGATAAAACAACACAAACGTTGTCATGACCCCAGCATCGTGTACTCTCTCCCTAACCCTCTCTACTTGTTAACACTTCTGGTAGATGTTCCTCTGACTGTTGTTGCCATGTGATCTGCCCACCATCTGTGCTCTGGGTTTCATTTGAGTTGAAATCTGTGAACTGGGCAGCTTCCTCAGGTACCACCAGACACGGTGTCCTTCCAGGTGTCTCCAGAAACACCTAGTGATCAACTCCTTACATCAAATCATCTTTTATTTAACCCTCCAGTGAGAAACTAACCACGACGCCACACACGCTGCCAGAACGGGTCCCTCCACTCTGGACTTCTCCGCGGCGTTGTGTTGTGTTTAGCTGCCGTGTGGTTTTGGTGTTTGTCCACTGCTCTCTCACATGTTGCTCTACTCTGTTCTTCCCTTTTAGATTAAAAATATCTTAAAGGTCCAAATGTAAATGGCGAAGGTAAGCCCCAAGTCGGACCAGAGGCTTGTTTCCGTCCCGCGGCCTATACCTACACCTTGCTTGTTCACTCATCCTGGCTGTCTTTCCCCCACCCCTTCCTCTTTTTTTAATTCAATACTAACCAAGCTTTATTTACTGAGCACACTGACAAATGGAAGAGGACAGAGAAACCAGGCTGTTTATTTGGGGGGAGGGGGGTGTCCTACTGTTTAGACCAGGCTGGTAATTGAGAGCGATGCACAGTGGGGACAATTAGCACCTGACTAAGTAGCAGCATGAACAATACGGCTACACTTCTGGCCCTCGCTTTCTGCATGTGACACGCCTTTATCTGATCCCCCAGCAAACACTTTTTCTCTTTTCTTTCTTTCCTTTTTTTATTTTTTTTACCCCCCTCCCCTCCCTCTCAGTCCCTCCTCATTTCCTCCTGTTGGAGTGTGCCTGTTTGCCTGGGGCAGACTCTGAGACTAACACCTGCCGCACTGGAAGACGTCTTTGTCATCCGAAGCCTTGTTTGAACTGCCACAGAGGGGAACCAATGGGATTGCAGGGCCATTTAAACTCATGTGTTTTTTTGCCTTCCTTTTCCCTCTCTTTCCCTGGGTCTCTCCCTTCTTCTTTACACGTCAAATTAACCTCGGCGTACGGCAGTTTGGGCCGAGCAAGGGAGCGGAAATACTGGGTTGTAATGGCAATAATGACGACACATTAGCCTCTTCTGGATCTGGGTTATTTTTCTCACTCTCTAGCGCACTATGATAATTAACAGTTGCATAAGGCTGCACAAAGGAGAACAGCATTTAGAAGAGGTGCAGCCGTGGTCAGTAAGTGCCACAGTGGCAGCGAGGACTGTTTAGAGCAGTACATTTTAATGGCTGCCAAACGAAAAGGGGAAGTCTGGTGAGTGGGTGCTGAACTACAATATTGTATTAGCTTAAATAGGTGGTTGCCTTCCTCCTGTGTATCATTTACTTTACACTAAAGTTTAGGCCTGGGAGACAAAGAGTTTACTGTAGGAATGAGCAGAATACGGGAATGCAGGATTTGTTGTGTCCATAAGGCCGGCCCACATTTTTAGCCAAGCCCGTCCCCTTTTTATATTCATATGCAGATTTGAGAATACACACACACACACACACACACACACACACACACACACACACACACACACACACACCACACCCACCCTCTAGCCCTTCACAATAAACACGCACACCAATGTTTCATCCACAGCCCAGCCCTCCTCTCTCCCAGTGATCAGCAGCCCTGGATGCTGCCAGTGTCCACAGTGCTGCTGAGTGTCTGTTACTCCGGCCATCTGCCGTCCCTTTTAGCCGCTGCAACTTGAGATGCCCCTCGGAGAAGAAAAAAATGGCAGGAAATAAAAGGATAGGAAAGAAAATAGGCAACCCGATGCCACCTCGACAAAGCAGAAAAGTTGTTTAAACTCGAGGCATGGGGCAGAGGTGGGTGATTGGGGGGGAAGGGGGTTGGTCAGGGGGCACACAAGCATTGTCCTCACAAGCATTTCATGCCCACCTCCCAGCTTTTTGCTGTTTGCCATCCCGTAATCATAGACGTAAAAAAGAAACTTGAAAAAGGACAACGATGAACAGTGGGAAGGCTCAACATGTTCACAACAAGGGTATAATGTGTAATTTTTATTTACACAGGTCACCTTTCTATCATATAAGCCCTCGTCTAGAGGGCATGAGGAAAAAGCATGGGATTCCTCCAATATTTTCATTCTCTCTCTGTCGTCGCACAAACTCAAATCCTAACCCGTGTCTTTTTTTTTTACAGCTTGTATTGTGAGTTTGTCAATGTTGGTGACAATCCTATCAATTGGATGATCTTGGTTTAGGGGAGCAGCCACACGCATGACAAAGCATGCTGGGATGTGCAACAATCACGCAAAAGCCCAATGAACTCTAACCAGCTCTGTCTCTCCATCGTCGTCTTGTTTTGACAGTTTGTACGTTTGTGTGTGTCTACCAACTCTGCATCTCTCTCTCTCTCCCAGGTTCCTTCACCGGCAGCACGAGCACTGAGGCCAGTGCTCAAGCAGCAGCAGCAGCAGCGGTGACGGACTCTGTCGACCAGGTCTCTCCTCCCATGCCCCGTGCCACAAAGAACCGGGTCTCTGGAAAGCTCCGCCGGTCTGCCAGCGCTATAAGCAAATCTTCCAACTGAGCTCTTCTCCTTCCCCTGATCTCTCTCCCCCCCTGAGTGCAGCCTTTAATATTTCTCCTCAAAGAACCTCACACACTGAGCCGTGACTGCAAGAATCGCCTGTTGTTTGTTTGTTTTTCGCCCGTGTTGTTGTTTTTCTTTGTTTTATTATAACATGTAACTGGAGCATATTGCAATTTTTTTAATTTTGAGTGGCAATCATTGATTTCACGTATACATTTCCCTTCATTGTGGTGTGTGAATGCATTAATTGCAATGGACGTGAGACTTAGCTATTTATGTTCGTCCCTGGTGGTTTCAGCTTAAGAATCAGCAACATAGGAAGTCTTAAATCAGCCTGTGGTGACAAGAAAAGTCACTTTTATCTCATTTTCTTGTGCAGGCCTAATGCACTAGAGAAACGCAAGGTTCTTTACTATAGTAAGGGAATGGGAGACTGCTTTACCCTGTGTCTGTATCTCATCTAGCTCAACTCTTAATGTAACTAAGCACTGAATGACACAGTTGTAAATGGCACCATGCTAAAACTGCACAACAGATTGTAATCCGTTTATAAATGTGTCTGCCTTTCTACTTCTGTGTGCACCTGCCACAACCTTCCTGTGTCGGGGCTACCGCTGGAGTCAGTGAACGCATCCTGGCTGCACCAGTTTGGATCATGTTTGTGGATCGTCTTCCTACAGCAGAAGAAGGATGAAGGACTGATGCATGGGAGAAACCCTCCCCGGAATAATTGGTACTCACTTCACTGCTACAGACTTCCTGGATGTGCAGTCAGGGGCTTTTTAATGGTTATGAACCCAGAGCGGACAATCAGTGACATCTTTCTAACTTGAGCTGGATTCTTTCCTTTTTTTATCTCCTAATTTTCTTTTTTAAATGAATTCCGATGGATTGTGTCACCATTTGATTCATGCGACTCCACTGGAATGAGAAAAGAGTGCGTTTGTAATTGTTTTTCCGATGTTGTTAACATAGGCTCATGTCCTGTAATTAAATAAGTTCCCTGTCTCTTTCCTCTGCGATCAGTTTCCCTCCGTGAGGCTAAGACATCGACATTCCAGCGTTCCCCAAACAACGTTTTTGCACTCGCTGTCATTGATTATGTAGAATGTTTCTCTGTGTTCCTGGATGTACATTGCTTTAAATTTTATTTGCTGATATGTTTGCTAGATGTATATATAGAGAGGAGTATTTGATGAAATTATTTTGCTGTTGTGTTTTATGTAGTCATTTGCTGTTTAGAGGAAAATTGCACCAGAGCCTCAGGTGAATCTTAACTCCATGCACTGGTGTGCATGAACTGTGTGTGTCCATATGTGTGTGTGTGTGAGCGTGGGTTTCATGTCCGGGGGAGCTTCTCACAGTGCCTGTGTAACGTCTGTCCCAAACCACCTCCGCTAACAATAATCAGATTTTAGTTCCTCCTCTTTGTCGTGTGAGACAAACCATGGCTGCCCTGCATCACCTCTCTGTCCTCTCTGTCCTCTCTGTCTGAAAGACACTCCTCTGTGTCTCTAAAGCTCAGCGTCTTGTGCTTCCCACAACAACAAAAACAACAGCAGATGGATTTGGAGTTGTGGGTACCTCTGTTTTTTTCACTCTTTGCGTTGCTCTGTCTTTATCTGTGAATTAAGTGGCACTGGCTCCTCCTTTTTCCCATGATCCTCTCCCCATGTCGCCTCCTAGGTCCACGGGAGGCTGGGTGCATGGGGACGTGAGGTGGTGGGCGTGTTCATGTGGCATGCCAGAGCTGAGCTCTAACAGCCCTCCTGGCAACAGCCAGGCCGGTTCTCACTCCTGCAAGCTGCCCTGCTCAAGTTGTCATGGTAGCCAGGTGTTTTCCACACACACACACACACACTACGCTCGCACCCTCTGAGGGCTCCACCCAAGCTGCAACACTATCCCCATCTGTTGCTCTACTATGCCTTACTCTCCCCCTGCTTCACCTGTCCTTTCCCTCCCCTCTCCCACGTCTTCCCTTCTTTTGTTTAACTCCCTGAGCAGGAAACAGCAGGAGTGTGAAGGTGGAGAGCGTCCATTGTCGTTCCTTTGTTTGTTTTTTGTGAAGAATGTATAAATACATAGGCCTGGATCACATCTATGCTTTTTTATTTTTCCCCCAAAGCCATTTGAAGGAACCACCCTGGATGCTGATCTGAAGATTGTAGGTTATAGATGATGTCTGTTGCCCCCCCCCCCGTCTCTTTTTGGTGGCTTAGACACTGGAGATGTCAGTTTGGACCAAGATGAGGATTGTGTGTCTTATATATACGTGAAGAAAAACGAGCTAGTGTTAGTTCCTAGTATGTCGCCTCTTTTCTTCTCGTTTTTCGAAAAATCCTTGTACATTGTGTCAAATTTGAGGGCGTCAGCGTCCTCTAATATAAATATATGAATGCCTGTAATATAATCTTTGTATAAGAGAGAGGAGGAAAAAAAGCTTGAAGATTTCATCATTACTTGTCAACATATCAAACTGTTTTTAACGACCGAAGTCCTGCTATCTTTATTAGAAATGTGAAAAATTTAAACATTTCATTAAATCAATTTGATCTGATCTTACTTTGTTGCGTTTCTTTTCTCTCCACAGCCCAACTTGTGTAACCTCAGATTTTGTGTGTGTGTGTGTGTGTGTGTGTGTGTGTGTGTGTGTGTGTGTGTGTGTGTGTGTGTGTGTGTGTGTGTGTGTGTGTGTGTGTGTGTGTGTGTGTGTGTGTGTGTGTGTGTGTGTGTGTGTGTGTGTGTGTGTGTGTGTGTGTGTGTGTGTGTGTGTGTGTGCGCGCGCGTGCGCGCGCGCTGACATGATAGTGCTGTTACCATGGGCTTCCTGACCCTGGTCTGTGCTATAGCAGCAGCAGCAGCGGTGGCGGCAGCAGGGGTAACCTGACCCTCCTTCCATCTGTCTCCCCTGCTGCTCAGCCCGGCTTAGAGGGGGCGAGCATAATGGGTCCTCACCAGGAGGTACAGGTGCAATGGTTGCTGCACCTACGGGTGCCCTCGCCTTGCCTGGTCCACAAAAAGACGCAAGAGAAGCACTTGACTCTAATTGAAGTCCCTAAAACAGTTTGTGTGAAAAAGGAGGGTGAGAAGGAGCCTAATGTCGCCTCATTTCCATCCAGCTCGGGGCTTCTTTCCCTCGCTCACTGTGAGCGTTTAGAGAAGAACATGCAGGAGCTGGGTGTCTCAGTGATTATTACCACATACTTCAGTCATATTACATGTGTCACACTGATGGCTGCAGTGTATTTTCACACTTTAAAATAACTCGGCCTTAATGTGTTGTCTCTGATGCTGTGAGGAGCAGTGACATTTATTTAAAAAGTAGGTCTTGTGCTTTCCGGCCTTGGGCAGGTGCAGAGAGTTAGTGAGCAGCAGCAAAAGAAGAGAATCAGGAGCTGAAGTCAGTGAAAAGGTGACTTGTGTTCACTAATTACTCAATATCACTGAAGACTTTAAGGTTTTAGCATCAGTGTAGATGCTCCACGGGTGAAGTCCTGGTCAGTGTGTGCCTGTGCACGGCTGAATTACAACCACCTCGCTGCTGTCCACGCTGTGGAGGTCAGACATGAAACCCTGACGTGTCCCAAATTCGCAAGAGACCGCACAAAAACTCGAGCCGCGTGAGTCCCGCAGAGCAGACAGATGTTTTACTGCTGCAGAGGTGAGCTCTGATCCACCACCTCCTTGTCCTCCTGTCACGTCCTGACGTGGTATTAGGCAGGGGATTTATGATTAGGCCCTAAGTGCCTCTCTTCTGTGGCAGGGAAACGGGGACTATTGAGCCGCTGCAGCGATGATTTACTGCGGAGCGAGGCTGATAAACGGGGGGAGGCGAAGGCGAGTGGCAGAGAGAGGGCGGCTGAGGTTTGCGCCTCCTGAGGATAACAGGTGCGCACTGGGTTCGTCGTGTGATCAGATGTGAGGGAGACGGAGCCGCTTAAAACTGAAGTCGTGTGAAATAAACTTGTTTCTCATCAGTTCCTTGTTTTGCCTTATTTGTGGAGGCCCGCGGACCGCAGTGTGGGAACCAGCTTTAAAAACGGATCGGCCCTAAGAGCTGAAATGAAACTGCACTTGTTCTCTTTTCAAAATGAGAAAGTATCGGTGATATAAACCAAAATGTGACTCCATATTTCCAAGACCCCGAAATCCACTCAAAACTCTGAAGCAAGTTCGAATGTGTACTTTTAAATTGAGGTAATTTGTGAAAGATTTCTGAGGTTAGTTTTACGCACAGGATCTAATTGAGTCCTTGACGAGGCCTTTTATATGTATTAATAAATCAACCCCTTCATTTATTCTTTCGTGTGATAATTTAAATTACAATATTTAAATGATAATATCTTTGTTTTTTTATAATACGTTTGACAGGACATTACTATCAGCCACAAGTTTCTCCAAATGCAAAACATTACAGAAACTTTTCCTAAACTCTAACTTTTTCAATAAAACAATGATCAAGAAGGGGATTAGCTCTAAATTGGATTCATTCAATCGAGTTTCTGCAAAAATAGAACTCACACAAGAAATATGACGGTTACTTGCGTTAAGCAATAAAGTTCAGTCGCTGCTTCTCGCGCGTGAAGAAAAGTTAGAGCACCTCCACACCACAGGTCCTTTTGAAAATATTTTTTTTATTTCGATAGACAACAACGATATACACGTACAATCAAAGCGCTATAAAAGCCAACATTTAAGAAAAATAACTTGTCCTTAAAAAAGATTGCATCTAAGGTAAGAGCTTTACGTTTTGTTTTTTTAACTTTCTGTTTTAGAAGAGCTGTGGAGATTGAAGATTAGAAACCGACCCACGACCCAAAAAAAGCGTCACAACTCATAAAACTTGATAAAAGAAAGAAAGGAACATTGTTTAAATTAAAAAATTAAAAAAAACATTTTGGCTATACGACATGTAAACTGCCAGAACGATTCACAGGGAAAAAATCACAACAAACACAACAATAAGTTACATAAAATAATTCCAATAAATAAATAAATAAACATCGTGATGAAAAATATTGCAACAATCTTCGATAATAATTATAAAATATGTGCCAGGATTCAAAATTAAAACAATCTATGTTGACTTTAAGGCAGTTGTACAGCGGGATTTGGATGTAGACTATTTCACACTAGGCTTTTTTTACTAAAGGCATTTGTGGTTCTACTAAAACAGGGAATGCTTCAGTCACACTTTTAGGATTTTCTTCCCACCTGGACAAAAGTTGAGAAGTTTTGTCATTCACAAACAAATAGCGTAAAGCTACGGTGATGGGGCAATCACTGTCGGTGAATCCAAAAAGGCTTGGATGGGGGTGAGAAAAGAGGGAATTCTGGGAATTTAAAGACATTTCTTAGGTCTAGAAGCTATCGTCGAGCACATGTGCTGTCCTAGAAAAATACCTCATAACAGTCAAACTAACGCTTTGTATTCTTTTTTTTCTTGATAAACTAATTTGAGAGAGAAAGTCTCAAAATAGGCCTATTCAAATATAGAGAAGCATTCAACAATCACTGATTGGCATTATGGAGAAAAAAAGACACCTCATGAAACACCACTGAAACATCAAACCAGCCCTGCCTCTCATTGGCCTAAAGTTATGGCAGCGAGCATCACCAACTCTTTTTTTTTTCAACCTCATAGCCACTTTTTCTTGTTGTTATTTTTTTAATTCACCACATCAAAGGCACGTGTAGAGTGTTGTCTCTCTTTTTCCTCAGCAGGCTGGGCGCACCGGCATCTGGAGCAGGATCACCTGCCTGTTCTCCGACGGGTGGCACTTGTTTATGTGCCTGGTGAGGCCCGGCGAGCTGTACAGGGTGGCGGGGCAGTATTTGCACGGGTAGATCTGGGAGGAGTGCATGAGGCGCAGGTGTCGCTCCTGGCCGGCCCTGCTGGTGAAACTCTCCCCGCACACCGGGCACAGCAGGCAATCCACCGGGCTCAGGTTGAGGGGGCTTTGGTTTGAGGCTTCTTCTGAGCAGGAGGAGGAGGAGGAGGAGGAGGATGAGGAGGAGGGTGGTGGTGGTGGTGGTGGTGGTGGAGCAGTAGAGGAGGAAAGTGGCACCGGAGCCGGCTCTGCAGCGCGCTCGCCGGTTGGAAACCCGTGCTCCTCCATCACTTTCTTTTGCAAGGCCTGGTGTCCCATGATATGCTTTCTTAGGTATGCCTGACGCTTAAACCTCTTCCCGCAGTACTGGCAGTCATACGAGCCGTCCTCTGAGCCCGACTCGGACAGACCGGGACTCGGGGTGTCTCTGTCACTCATGTCTTTGGCTTCGTCGGCTGCTGACTTGACGCCGAGCGGTGGGATTTTGGCCGTTTCAGCTTTGGTGCCCTGCGCGGGGGGCATCGCCTGTGCGCCGGTGGTCCGGGGCTTGTGCCAGCGGCGGTGGGAGGCGAGGTTGGCGGGGCAGCTGAACATCTTGTCGCACTCGGGACACCGGTACTCGACCCTGACGATGCGGGAGCACTTGTGCTGAGCCAGGGAGAAGGGATCCGCGTACGCCTCTTTGCACAGCTGACACACAAACTCCCCCAGAGGCTGGTTCCCTCCGGAGGCAGGCGCCCTCGGCTTCCCCTCCACCGGCCCCTCTTTGATTTTGAGCCCGAGCACAGGAGAAGTCGTCATCTCGTCTTCAAAGTTGAGTTTTCTGATGGCTTTTGGTTTCTTTGTGGCGGGTTTAGATTTGCGCTCTGTGCCGTCGGCGGTTCTTTTGGTGCCGGCCCGGTTGCTCGGTGCCGGGAGGCTGCTGCTGGTGGTGCCGCGGCGGCTGCTGTTGCTGGTGCCGATTTTCAGGTCGACCGGGACGTACAGGAGATGGTCCAAGCCGGAGAGGGAGGCAGGTGTCGGGAATGACTCGGCAGAAATAGGCGAGCCCAGATTGAAACTTCGCTCGAAATATCCCCTGTCGTGCTCCTTGCTGATGGGCCGGGTGGGGCTGTAAAGGGCTTGGCACGCCGCCTCTGGGTTACCGAACTGTGCCGGCTTCTCCAGTCTTGGCACCGGCGCCGCAGCTGCCATGAAAAACGGGATCGCTGCGGCGCGGTCCGGACTGGAAGCCGTGCAAAACGCCGGGGAGAGGTTCGTGTGGCTCGGGTAGGCAGCTGGGGTGGGTAGCTCCTGGAAGTCATCTTCGTCCGACCGAGTCCTGTAGGAAACATGTGCAGATTTCCTGTTTCTTTTTACCAGGAATCCTTTGGGCATCTTGGCGAGTGGCGGCGGAAAGGCACTTCGGGGAGGTGGGCGAAGTCTCGAGAATCCAGGTTTGTTCAAAATATGGCAACACCAGAGGCTTGTGGGACTTTATCTGCCCCGGTCTATTGATCCTTCTGTTGCTGAAATGTTTTCGTCTCCAAGGCATAGCTCCACTCTTTTTATGCCGGAATGATGCTATTGTTCTCGCCCCCCCTGTTGCAGCCTCCCCGACCAATCGGAGGAAACCAGGACCCCAGTGGATTTGATTGTGGGAGGGCTCAGAGTCTGGGTTTGGTGGATTTCGTTGGAGGATGTGCAGATAGCTCAGCAGATGCACTGGCGGTTTATTACATTAATGTGTGCCCCTCCCCGACAGAGGCACACGCCGGGACCCTCCTCTTTTTACGGTCTGATGGGCCCTTATACAAATGCACACGTGCCACGGCTTTGTGGCTCTCCTCTGGGGGGCCCAGAGCTGCTAAGAGGAAATGTCCGTCAATGCCACTATCATCACAGTTTAGAATTAAGACGGTGAGGAGACGAGCTTGGTTAAATACAAACCAACAGCTCAGTTTGGTCCTTTTTCTGCTTTGATGTTCAAAAGAGAGAAGAAACTGTAAAATCCTGCCATGTTTTGAAGGTTTTCTCAAAATGTCACCTGCACACGCTTCACAGCTGTTTATTCCCTCTATCCGTACTTCTTTACACGCGACCTTTACGCGCACTACGCAGGCCGTGCCAGCAAACTATACAGCCCGTGCAGTTTTTTATAGACCTTAGTTTTATTATGTCTTAAATAAACACCATGGAGGGAGTGCTTCTTTATTTTTGGGGCACGTGTCTGTCTCGGTAGTTTAACTCGACATATAAATCAGACATCTCGCTGCATACATAAGTAATAAGAAGGCCCTCTGGTCTTTGTGCACAATAGCCACGTCTGCCCGTGCTTGAATATCCCTGTCTTTTTTTTTTTCGTTTGAAAGGCAAATTGACCTCTTAACTGTGAAACGGGACGCACGGCCAATCTGGCCCACAGCGAGACGCGTGCTGGGCGGAATCCGAGCTGCAGACAAAGAAGGCCGCAGCCGATGGAGGCTTGTGTTGCAAAAAAAAAAAAGAAGCTGCACAGATATTCAAAGATAAGAACGGAGCTGCGGCTGGTTCCAATCTGGAATAGTTGTTTAGGGGATTTTTTCGCGGAATTAATTGTTGAATAAAAGCAGCTCCACTTAAAACACACAAATGTGTTTCATGATTTAAGTCTACACTGTGTTGGATAAAAAAGTGAAATAAGTTCATCCTGTGTAATAGTTTCTAAAATTCTTAAAACTTTAATTTCTCTCATTCTGCAGCCTCCTCTGAACACAACAAAGAACTTTACCAGCTCCCCTACAGTTTCTGTGCATGCACTTCACATGGTGTGTGTGTGTCTCTTTTTTCCTTGTAAAAAGACCAAATGCAGGCTGCAGTGCGCCACTTGGCACAGAGTGCATTCTTCTTTCCTTTCACTCGGCAGACCGGGGAGGAATTAATCTCCATCGTCGTGCATTGTTCCCCTCATTTGCATAAAGCTGCAGTATGACCAAGTCAAATAATTACACAATCGGAGCTGAGGCGCAGGCCCGCGGCTGCTTTTCTTTACAGGCCTGTGTGCCGGACCGCTGCCTTCTCACCTGCCTCTAAACACACAGCGCTGGTTTGGCTTCGAGAGGTTTAATTGACACATTTGATAAAAAACTAAAAATTAACAAACTGAATAAAGTTTCTAATTGTGGTTAAGAGAGTTTAACCAAATGGAAACATACTGAATGTTTTATTTAAGAATTAAATGTGGTATTTTCCACACTTTTAATCTTCTGTGTTTTTAAATCTTTTCTTTCTCAGGAAAAATTTGATGAATCTTCTTTAAACCTTGTTTCACTTCAGGAAATGTTGTGTTTACCTCCATGTCTCTGTCCCTAAACTCGTTCTCTCACCCTGAGCTTCTATTAGTCGTGGTTTGTTGGGAGAGCAAGCTTTGATGGCATTTTAACGAGTTCCTCTTTGCCCCGCGATCATTGCGGCGCGGGGCGCGTGCGTGCGTGGGCTGCCGCCGTGCTGGCTGGGCCTTGGCCTGTAGAGATGCGCATGCGCGTGTTTGCTCAGCGGCGCGTGCTGCCCTGCGCGGCATAGGCGCCTGATTAGCATACAGCTGCAGCCTTAATGCAGAAACCCCCCCCCCCCCCCCCCTAAAAAAAAACGTACCACATGCAGATATGGGACTTTAAATGTTGCTCTCCTTTATTCCCCTGCCGCCTGCAGATCCTACTGACAATGTACTGTTGTTGATTACAGATAAAAGTCGATCATATTAGAATAAGTATGTTTATAAAACAATTATTTACCGTTTTTCTTTCTTTGTCCACATTTCTAAAGATAACCACTTTACAAATCTTACTCAAATAGTTTTTTAACCACAAAGTGTTGAACCAGTGGTTTGGGTTAAAAAGCCATAGCACATGTTTCACCATCTGGCCTCCTGAGCCAGCTCTTACTTCACTGCACCACCTACAGGATGAAGGACCTGAAGGTGTAAACCAGTGCCCTCAGGCCTCTTTGCAGACACCACACCGCTTCCATCAAACATTAACCACGTTCACTGATAGCGCTGTGGACCAGTTTGCTTTATTTTACAATGATTACATTCCCTTTATTCTCACCAAACACATATAGGTACCCCCCCCCCCCCCCCCCCCATGAATGATTGGCTCCGTGTGCTGCGCCAACCCGAGCCAATTTGAAAGTGCAATGGGACATGACTGTAATTGGTGCTCACTACACGGCCACCTCCAATGCATTGTCAATCAGTTAATGTAATTGATTAGCCGAGGTCCTATTCTGGCCAGCTGTAATCTGATAGAGGGGCTCTTTCAGCACCATGGAGAGAGCCAGCGAGGGACCCAGATTTAATCAGGACGGCCGTGGACACAGCACAGCTCCAGCTTCAGCCTTTGTCCCCCCCGAAAACTGAGAGCGGGCTGCAGCAACAAGAGAACAATGACACAGGGGAAACAAAAGTGCCAGAGTTTCATGAAGTGATTGGTTTTTAAATACAGTTCTGGACAGACTCATTTAAACTGTTTCTATGGGGAAACACCTCGAAACTATGCCACCATGGCTCAGTTCTCTTCTGTATGTTGTAGCTTTTCCTTCACATATTTTGAGTTATCATACTTATATATTATACATTTGTTTATCCTGTTTTTGAAGAAAAACGTAGTATTTGGCCCAAGAGCACATGTGTTTGTTTGCCTTTAATAGAACAAAGCCCTGTCGCTATTTGTTGACCTGCGGTTTCAGGACAACGATGGTCCTTTAATTCAATTTCTCAAAAAGTAGAAAAGCTTCACTCCACTAAGGCAGGGAAAACAGTAAAGACTGTAGCACACTGGCTATGAGACCTGTTTACAAAAGTCAGTCTGAACCAATTAAGCTAAATTACAATCTTCTGTTGAGGCTTTTTAGATCTCAATTTTCACATAAATGAAGGAATTTAGTATTTTTTGACTTGTCACAGAAGCATTCAGTGAATCCTTGTTCGAGTCTAAATCAACCGACTTTGTCCAAATGATATCTTGATACTCCATTTTCAACATTTACACTAAAGGTAACTGTGGGTCATACATACACTAAGTCCTAATGGCTGATTTATCATGAGCAATCCCGGAAAAACCACGTGTGTGTGTGTGTTCTCAGGGAAAGTCAACATGTGTGTCACCCCGTGACAGCAGTCAAACTGCTCAAGGAAAGAGCAACAATAGGAAATTGTTTTGCAGCAAGCAATTCTGGAAAAGCAGTGGGACTTATAGTACCAGCGGGATCAATGGGGACATTGCCTGTTTGGCCATGAGAGGAGCCCAGTGGTCTGTGTCTAGACTTTAAAGTGTACTTTAGAAGGATGCCCATGAGACCAGGTTACTGTAAAGTGGTGCGGCTCAGAGCTTTAGACTAATGGACCTCAGTGTTGATGGAGAACGTCCCTGATGTTATCTTTACTTCTGACAATGATGATGGTGACTCTGTGTGGACAAGGACAGGGCTGTTTAGGGCTTTTATGATATTATGTTAGATCCTTCTATCTATCTATCTATCTATCTATCTATCTATCTATCTATCTATCTATCTATCTATCTATCTATCTATCTATCTATCTATCTATCTATCTAGTGGGAAGCTACACCCACATATGATTTTCTTTACTTGTATAGAGACTCGTATTTAAAAGAGGTCTTTCTGCATATCAGCCATATCAGTAGCTGGAGTCTCAGGGGCATGTTTAGCTCTAATTCACTCATCAAAAGCATCAGAGTGTCTCTCAATGATCTCTGCAGTCCATTGGTTGTTGGGGTGGAGTCCCCCCCCCCGTCAGAAAGCATGCCCTGGAATGTTAAACACTAATCCACCTCTGAGCTGCAGAGGTGGATAAAGCGATTGTTCTATCTGGGCGCTGATTAAAACGGGCTGTGGCCTGTTTTCCCCCTGTGCGTTCACCTCTGACGTCCGTCACATTCATTTCTGTATTCATGAGTGGATGAGAAGGCGCAGGCAGAGCGGCCGGCGTATTACAGATAATAAGGCCAGCAGGCACCACACTCACTGCCACAGGTTTCCCCTCCTGCCCCGGCTCATTCAATTACTTCACAAGAGTTCTCCGAGGCACAGCTGCACTATGGGGGTGAAGGGGATTAAATTGAGGTACATTCATGTGGACTTGCACGCATATGCACACACCTCGCAGATACAAAGAAGTGGAGGTCGCACACACACACACACACACACACACACACACACACGGCAGCGAGAGCATAGAAAGGATCTTACTGACAAGCATTTGGCTCAGTATTCAGGACATTTCTCACACAAGTAGACAACCAAAAGGGTCAGTCCTCTTCTCCTCATTGGCTCCCTGAAGATTGTAATGATACTGATAATGACTCCCTATAAGAAAAATGAAATCAGGGCCATTGCTCATAGACTCCATCTATGAGGTCACCATTATCTTGATGAAATTGCAGACAGCAGTTGTATCATCTATGAGCATGAGGGATGGACTCTGGCAAACCTAATGGGCCATATCCTTTATCTATTGACATATGGAGCCACACTCTGGTCATCTTTCTCACAGCCCCCAACTATTAGTGAGCTTATCTCACTTATTCATACAGAAATGCATTAAAATACATGTTGAATATATAACTGTCCTGTTTTATAATTAGGGTTCACAATGTTACATCTGAAGCGATAGATCTGTGTCCACCGAGTTCGTTCCCAGCACCCAGTCTCTACAGAGAAGACTGGTCGCTGTCCATGGTGCTGAACGTCTGCCCTCGTGTTTACAGTGGCAGCTGCTTCAGGCTCTTTAAAACACACAGGGCCACTGGGAAATAAGTTAGTGCCTGCTCAGCTTTGAGCTCCTGATATAATGAGAACCTATTTAATGAACATTCACTGTGGGTCCTATTCTCAGATGAGTGATAATATGACCCTGAAAAATGTTTCTTTTAACACTATGTTGAATTATTCAGCTATTATTTTACAGTATTGCTAATGCTTTGTATTGTTACAGACAAATTCATATGTCATTGTATATCAAAGCGAAATTATAAAGATATCACTTTGTGGTTTAAAGATGTCATGAAATAAAACACTTGTTGGAATTTGAGCTTTCAAGGTGCTGATTGGTGAGCTGACTCCTCCGGGTACATATTCACTAATCTGCACAAACATGTCATAGATGGGAATATGCAGAATTAGCAGATGAGGGTGTCACGTTTGAGCAGGCTTTAGCTTCCTGCAGGTAAACAAAAGAGATGGAACACATCTGCTTTTTAATTGATCTGTATTCATATACAGATATAACTGCTGATAGAAATTAGCCAAAATCCTTTCACAACCTAAAACGCCTGAAAAACGCAGGTCGTTGTTTGTTAGACCTTTTTCCCATTCCCATTTTTTCTCCTGCTGTTGTGTCTGTTCTCCATAGAGACTCACAAGCACGTAAGACATGTATAAAGCATTGGAAGCATACTGGGCTCAACTATGTAAGTACATCCTTAAAACATGAACATTAAAGCAGGAAGTGTTTCTTGACCTTTAATTTTGGAATGTCACATTTTCCAAACAAAGAATTCCCAGAATTGGCACACTCTTCATTAGGTGGCATGATTAGCATTCTCTTGTAATTGTGCTGCTTCCTTGATTATTAAATGATCACCCTAATTAGAGCGCATAATAGGGTTAATCAGACTCTGCTCGTCACACTTATTATTATTCCTGCAAAAAAAAAACAAGGAAAAAGATACAGTGCTTGATTAATGGTATCAGCCTTTTCATCAGCTGGGCTACCATTCCCCCCCTCTGAAATTAATATAATGTTGTAAATGGAAAGAAGGAGCTGGCTGGACATAGACAGATGAAAGATTTCACTCAAATTAATTAAGCACTAATTATACAGCGGGAGTTGGGAGCAGTTTGCATAATGAGCTCCATCAAAAGGGATCGGTCATGGAGAAGGGCTGTAGAGTTTCTATGAAGCCCTCAGATGATGCGCACACACCACTGCACGGCAGGAAGAGGGCTGTAGCAGAAGAGTGGCAAAAGGGTTACAGCACTTCGAGGCTCGAGTCGTGAGCCGAGGAGTGCTTTGCTGTCCACACGTGAACCTGCAGCTCTCTCGATCGGCATGTTTTTGTGCCACAAATGTGGATCATTCCCTTCTCACTTAAAGATAGTCCATCGGTCCTGAGGCTGTGAGTCTTTTTTCTTTTTTTCCCCTCTAACATCAGATAATGAATTCCCTGCTCCGGCAAGAGGCAATAAGAAGAGAATGTAGCTTTAAATTTGAGCTAATCACAAACAACCTGCAGCCTCACTCCAGGGAGCTTTAAGACCCTAATCACCTCCCACTCCAATTCTTGTGGTGTTCTGTTATTGTTGATCAGGGAATATACTGTGGCTATCTATTTAGACAATGGGAAAAGGGATTAAACAGACATAAACTCTCTATGTCTTAATCGCTTGTTTAATCACAGCCAGTGTGTAGAGTATGGAGCCGAGTTACTTGAACTGATTTGCCATAGCAGCAGCAGCAATAGGCTAATCAGGGTGCACAGCCCGCCACTGCCCTTCAAGGTCTCAGAGTGGAATTACAAAGACTGTGATTAGTTAATCAAATGAAGAACCCAATGTCCTTTCTTTATTTGTGTATACACCTTATCTAAATGGAAATTGTATAGCCAGTCCACTTCCAGAAGGACACATCTACATGTGAATGATCCTCCTTGAGCCTTTGGCTTTGAATGCCCAATAAGGTCTTTTTCTCCCAATCATAGCGTTATGGCATTGTGGAGACTTTTACATATCTGAATGATGTTTGTGGTCAGTGCTCATGTGAATGATGCAATCACTCGAGTCCGTTGTGAAGTAAATCAGGAAGCACTAGACAGCAACTCTTGAAATACGCTGATGATGTGTGGCAGAATGTCAACACTGTATTATTTGGAGTTGAGGAGAAGGGACAGCGGTCAGGCTTTGTGGCAGATTAATGATAACGCATACATTTGAGGTTTTATATCTTCGGATACAACGATCTATCAAACCTTGTTTGTATGGCATCTTTCATGCAGGTTAGTGCAGCTCAAAATGCTTCACAATTGACTGATGAGCCTGTTTCCTAAATCTGCCAGAATTTTCTCATCAAGATCCCTGATTTATTCTCTCGGAGAACAGGGAAATTATCACACAATGTTGGAGAAAGTGAGAAGAGAGAATCTGGATGCACTCCCTTCATGGGAAAATTGAATGGGTTCTTTTCCTGACCCATAATGCATCGTACCACCAAATTTAGGGCAAAGCCATTCAGTTGTGTTTGTGTGATCTCGCTGCAGACAGGGGAGAAAAAATAACTTGGTCGATGTCATAATAGAAATCCTGACAGAGTGACATAAAATAGATTTCAGAGGTTATATAGCAGTTAGAAAGGGTCATAAGGGTTAATTAATTTATATTTATTCGTCTGTTTATAATTTCATTTCGTGTAAATTTGTAAACTGTATTATCGCTATACGCCTTTATCAACCTTGAGTAAGACAATTTATATAACATCAGTGAAAATGAGGCATGCATGAACATCCAGCTTCACACGTATGGTAAGGGTTAGCAAGCAGCTACGTTTAAGTTTCAATTAAAACACAATTTTTAAATATTTAAAGAAATAAAACTTGTGAGACGTTTTCTACAAGACTATACTTTGAATGCTAAGCCTCTTGAAACTCACTTACTTTATTTAATTTAACATTAAAAGGAGCAGTTCTGTTGACCATCAATGTTTAGGCTAACTCGCTAGCTTAATAATTGTTGGCGTGTGGGACAGAATTAAGTTAAATGGACATCGAGCTGAAACATTTGAGTGTGATTTAATTCATGTATCTTACCCTGAAACACTCATGTTAACACAGACCGTAACAGTGCAGGAGATGCACGTATGCTTGATGGCATACGTGCATCTACAAGAGTTATCTAAAATGTGATAATTGCCCACGGCTTACGGTCATAGCTCTGCAGCTCCTCTTCAGTAGCCAATAAACATTAAACAATTCTGTTTTCTGTACAAATCCTATATTGACCTTATTGTAGTAATGGGGATGAGACCCATATATACTTTAGATGAGTAGCATCACCAGTTCAGCCTGATACAAATCTTTTCTCCATGCACTAACGTGCACTGAATCAAACCTAGATACATTTAGATTTTATTATAAGGTCATTTTTAGCATCAAAGCAAAACTTTTTTTCTACCATACTTCCTTCTGTCAGACATGCTGTTAGACATTGTGACTGTTGTTCCTAAAGAGAAAAGAATTCCCCCCCATTGCTTTGTGATAACTTCCTTCCAGGGGCGGCAGACTTGACCTGCTCACTCCCCCAAGAATCGCCGCCATTATTCGCCAGTGACAGCAGCTCTTTGGAGGGCAGGCGCCCCCCTGAAAGGTACAGGGTCGTGAATGTCCCAATCCATCTCTGTCTGCCAAGCGATTGATTGTGATTTAGTGCGTGGGGCAGGAGATGGTGGGGTTCCATTTTGATGAGCGATAGGTGGGAACCCTTTGACTCCCAGCACATGGCAAGCAGAGGCAGGGC
Organism: Pleuronectes platessa; assembly: GCF_947347685.1. Taxonomy (NCBI): domain Eukaryota; kingdom Metazoa; phylum Chordata; class Actinopteri; order Pleuronectiformes; family Pleuronectidae; genus Pleuronectes; species Pleuronectes platessa. Next base: position 12,827,305 of record NC_070636.1, on the reverse strand, counting down.
TATGATGAGGGGTCAGAAGCAGCTGGTGGGGGTAACAGGGGTGGGTCTGGGGGATGGATGGAGGCGATAGGGGGGGCTGTGTGGATCACAAGATAGAAGGTGTCACAGATCCAGGACAAAGCCTCCCCAACCAACTGCCTGAGTCTATCACTCAGCCCATCCATCACCCGTCAAGCTCGTTTGGTGTGCGCCAAGGTTGCTAGCTAATTGTTTCATCATCAGGGGCACATTGGAGATGACGGCGAATAGAGCGCAGCAGTCAGGCCTCACTAGGAGAAGCCTGGTGAGTGGACTTTATTACAGCTGAATTAAAGAAGTGTGTATTTCCCTCCCTGGACCTCTAAGCTGACGTTAAAGTAAATGTTTCCACATAATGTACCAGCTGAAGGCTTAGGAATGATTGGCCTCCTCAATATTTAATTCTGAATCAAGCATCCATGAATCCAAAGGGAGAACCTGAGAGGAGTTATTAGCCTAATCAGTAAGAGTAAGAATGGATATGCTTGAAGTCCTAGCAGCAGTTCTCTTCAAAATAACAGTCCCAGACCCCACAGATACACATAGCTACATACACAGCTTCACAATATCCACATGGAAATCAGAGGGAAATACTTAAAAATACTATAATCTTTAACTCTCAATAGAAATGATTGCTCCCACTCTTCACTGAGCTTTGTCTCCCAGTTCAGGGCTGATGTTCGATAGAGGATGTCCATGGCCGGATGTTAAGTTTCGCCTTAGCCTCGCTTCACTGGGCCATGCTGGCAGCTTAACTCATCAGGTAGATATTGTGGAAACATGACGTGCTATGTCATTATGAATAATTACAGCTCTGTTTTTTATTGCATATCATATTGATCTTAAAGTTCCTTCATACATAATTGATATATATATGCTCGATATTTTACAAACACGTGTCTGTTTTTGCTTTGTTATAAAAGTAGGAGTTTTCAGGTAAATTCAGCCTTAATATTTTGAGGTCAGCAGGGAAGAAGAGCTGATGGATTGTCAGTCACAGGACTGCGTGTCAGCCAGGTGGACGTGCAGCCTGTAACCCGATCTGCTGTTGACAGAGCAGGGACAGGTGCTCTGGCCAAACTAATCCATACATGCACACTAGACACAGGTCATCCAGTGAGGCAGATTGATTCAGAGCTTTAAAAGACAACTCATCAACAATCCCAGACCCGGCCGTACCTTTTTTCTGTTGCCATGATACCAAATTGCAGTAATTCAAGATGGCCTGCATTGGTAATGGAAAGGAATGTTCTCTGTTTGCCCGGCTTATGCTGGAAGCATTTTGTCACACAGGGGGGAGGGGGGGGACATTAAATATAGATACACAAAACACTACTTTGGTTATATTTAAAAAAGATATTCAGTATATATCGATATGGCTGCATTTCATGACCCTCTCACATATTAATCACATGTATAAAAAAAAAACACATAAACCAGAATTCACTTTGATTCTTAATATCAAACCCTCCTCCATCCGACGCCAAATGCCACATAAAGGTTTACAGGCAGAGGCCAGACATCTGCTGCTCTCTGATTGGCTGACAAGCCAGCAGCCGTCTCACCTGTTATCCACATCCCAGTGCATGGTAAACACCCTCAGTCAGACCTGCGTGGAGATGGAGCCCATCTGGTCAGCAGCATTAACAGCCAGGTCTTTAACAATGGCTTCCAGGAGAAGGAGAAGGGCACAACAGGCCAAAGCAGCCAATAAAAACAGGCTATGCATGACATTTAGCTCCTGACGAGAGGCTTAGTGGTATACAGGTTGCCTACTGTCCTCTCCAGCCCTTGGCAATAAAACCAAAGGCAATCTGAAAGAGCTGTGGGGGGGGGAGGATGCTGTGTATGAAACCCACCTCTCAGTTGTGTGTTGGGAAGCAGACGGAGTGCAAAGTTAAAAGGCATGAAGGGAATCATTTTCACATAAACGTCAAGCAGGTGGACAGGCAGCACCTTTGGATATGCAGACGCTCTTAATCTCCATCTTTCATAGTGCGGAAGGTGTGACTGGGCAATAAGAGCTTCATTCCCTTCGGGGAGAACGGCTTGTTTTTAAAAGGGATCTAAAAGGGAAAAAATCAACAGATGAGAGCAGACAGTAACGTTAGAGGATCATCAAACTGTAAAAGCACAGTCAGTGAAGTGGAGAACGAGGTTGTAATTTGACTCAACAGTGCCATCTTGTGTTCAAATCTGAGAACCGAGAATCGGCAAATGACAGATGGGGTGATGACAAGTATCTTGCAATTTACAGAAAAACGAAAAGTTTGTGTTATTCTCTTATATAAGAAGAGGTGGCAGAAATGTACAATTTATTATTCTAGTAGTACTAACCCTCAACACATCTTGAAAAGGCCTCAACAGGTCAGAAAACAGGGGTAAGTCTGACTTATTAGATATTTGATGGCATCTATTTTTTTTAATTTTTATAATTGCCTTCCCCTAACATGCAAAGGATGGAGCCGAGGTCTAAATGAGTTGTAGAGGAAACAAAAGGGATGTGAAGACTGAAGGGTTTGGGGTGGAGTTAGAACAGAGAGCAATGGGCTCTCTACAGCTGCTGGCTCTAATGAGGATAATTATCCCAGTAATAACATTAGCCTATCTGAGGGAATGGAGAGGAAGGACAAGTGGTTGTGTTTGTGTGTGTGTGTGGGTGGTTATGAGAGAGTGCGTGGCCGCTGCATGTGTGTGTGCGTGCACTGCAGTGCGCGTGCCCTCCCCTTCTATCTCACTTGCAGCCTCTCCCTCATTCCCCGAATCTCAATATCTCTTTGTTAGCCCACAATAATTGTATTTGGGCCTCATATCCGCCATATCAGATTCAAGTTTGTACAAGGTAATTAGCAGAGGAAGGGAAGCCTCCACACCAGGAGGACAAATGCCCCCATGACATCATTCTGGCTCCACTCAGGAGGGAGCCCTCCCCTCCTTCTTCTTACTCCTATTCATCTCTCTTGTCATTCGGCCGTCAAAAAAAAAAGAGCACTGAATAGGGCCAGCGGTGTCGTGGCAAGTGAAAGTTGATGACATTGACAAGGAGGACAGTTGGGATTAGGTAGATAAAGAACTAGACAAGAAAGAGCAGAGAGAAAGAGGTGGAAATTGATTTGATGATGGGATGGAGGGGTCTGTGTTTTCACCACAGGCCTGTAATCTCCAATCAGCTTTGACTAACAGACAGCGGGGGGCAGTTCCTCGGCCCTAATGCAGCTCGCCATTCAGAAGGAGCAGCCAGCTGGGAGTCGGGGGGGATGAGGGGAGGATTAACCGGCACTCAGGTGGAGAGAGATGAAGAGACCCTGCGGATGGTCACACCCTCTCTCTCTCTCTCCTTCCATCACTCTCTTCTCCCCTCAGTGAATGAATATAATGTACCTGTGTTTGCTGGGTGGATAGGACTGTAGGGGGGGGGGTTCTCATCATCAAATTGAATGTGATGAAGACGAGTCAGCTGTTTTGTATCGTGGTTGAACCTATGGCACCCACTGGTTTTGAAATTTGAAACAACCTTCATATCTTTTTTACACTTTGTGACAGATTTGAATGGGCAGATAAACATTTCAATACCAACTCTTTCATTTGATTATGATCAGGAAAAATGCCACACAGCAAATAACTGGAGCCATTTATTTGTGTTAAAGGATGTTTATAAGCAGACATGAGGCTTATAAAGTGAAGTGACTGTCAAACATCACACGAGAATATTATATCCGCTGGTCTGTGGTCTTTGTCCAGAGACCTTTCCCCCAGAGGACGACTTGTACTCTGCTTTTATAAACCGACTTCATTTAATACCAGCTAATCTCCAGATATCAACTGTCCATCACCACTGCCTCCCTCCAGATAGTCCACGTATCCATCCTCTGCCTCCACATGGCCCTGCGTCACCTTCGCCCCTGCAGAGTAGATTCAAAACAAATCAACTAAGCGTAAACAGTCCAAATAATGAGATGGTGCCATTTCCGTTGAATAAAGAGCAAAGTTAAAGATGTTCTTTCTTATATTTAATTCAGCATCTCCAGGTGGACTCACAACGACTTACAAGATGGGGAAATCAGCAAAAGAAAGAAGGAGCATCAGTGATTTAAACCCTTTAGTTGGGTCAATCATTATCTTACACTGAATCGTGCATTGATTGCAAAAACTTTATGTACAAACAATATCTTGGTGCTGGAGAGCAGGTCAGGTCATCTCATCTTGTTGTGTGAAGGGCTGGCGCTTACATGAGTGACCATTTACCTTTTAAGATAAGGAATTAGAAAGAAAGAATGAAGCTCAGACAGGTTAAGAGTAAAGACACTGAGTGACTCACCCCGTCTCAACACGGAGAGCTGTGCCGAGGCAGACCTTTCTCCCAAGGCATTGTGGGAGACGCATGAATAGACCCCTGCATCAGAGAGGTGGAGGCCCTGTATCTGCAGCCAGGTGGAGACGGCGTAGCGCTGGGGGCCTCCTCGTGTCTGGAATGGGACAGGGGTTACATCTGATATGAGCCTTCACACATGAGAGAAATGTGTTAGACGTCTGTCAGCAGCATGGGGTGGACCGACAGAGCAATACAGTGATATAAATCATGGCTCTATGACAAGCATCAGTAATATTATTAATATACAAAACCTTTTAGCCAGTGTAGATGTGTTTACAAGTGAAGGAGGACACACAAACACATTTGTTATGTGTGGTAAACAAAATGTTAGCACTGTTTCACCTCAGTTCTTCTCCTCTCACTTGTTTTAATAAATGATTGGTCTTCTGAGTGTGTTTTTTTCCAGGGAGTCGCACAAGAAAGACCAAAAAACAGCATGATCTAACTTTAAGTTTGGGACCAGTGCTAAAAACCCTGGATCCTGTGCAGTGATTTAAATGACATTAAAGCATTAAATAACATTAGAAAACTGTTTTTAGAGAGTAGCTCCTTGTGACAAAAATACTTTATGCACCAAAGACAAACTCTTAATTTCAACCATGTCCTATCTCTCCAACCCCTTTTTCACTTCCAGCAAAGAGATTATGTTTTCCTCCTGTCTGTCGGTCTGTGTGTTTGTTAGTTAGCACGATTATGGAAAAACTACTGAGCAGATTATCACGAAACATGGTGGAACAGGTCAGGGAACAGCCCTTTAAATTTCTGTGTGGATCAAGGATTTTTAAATTTTCACTTTCTTTAACATTGTGAGATTGGGATTTTTTAACTTTCCATATCTGTAAATTTGTTCAATTTGTTGCAGCTTGATTGGATTTAAGGAGACTGTTGGGCTTTGGCGGAGGCTTGTGCTCTACTGAGGGCCAATATAGATCAAAATATTACTGTTTTTAACATTCTTTATTGTTTTTTGTTTGAGGCTGTGTTCTGTTTAATTTCATTTTTCATGTAAAGCACCTTGATCTGCATTGTATGCTATGAAACATGCAATAAAAAAGTTTATTATCATTAGTGGTCATATAAATTAGTTTAATGGCATCTTCGTCCATTGGACAAGTTACTAAACACTCAAGAGCAAACAGGACACATATCAATCAAAGCACATGTGCTAAATGAAGAGCTCAGTGACGCACAACAACCCAAGTTATTTTCGAACCTGGACAGAGATGTGAGGATCATCCCCTGGCAGGAAGTTGTCGCTCCCCGTCTTCTTCCAGCTCAGGTTTGGAAGAGGGAAGGCTGAGACCTCACAGCCCAACACAACGTCCCCCCCAGTGTAGGCAGACATGTTTCTGGGGCCTTGAAGGATACGAGGAGCTGCAGCAAAAGGAAGGACTTACCCCAAAGAAGCAGAAAAGACTATACACATACTTTGAACATTTAAAAAATATACTATGTTTCCTGGACTAACAACATATGTAAGAAGATTGTGGTAACCAGAGAAGCAGGGTCCTCTCCCAGTGAGCTTCAGGCTTGAGTTTTGGCGACTGGCAGCTTCTCTCATCTGGCAAATATTTGGATAGGTCCACCCATCGGAGCCACACACAGATCCCTTATCCCGGCACACACATGTCGGCTCTGGCTCAGCCCTGTGTTCTCTTTCTGGTGTTTTCCTCTGGCAGACGAGGCCCTCTCCACAGCGGCCATAGAACTTCTGAGCCTCGTCCGGGTCACACTGCTGCCCCTCTGCATTGGCACACTGCTCACAGCACCCACAGTCGTCCTGCAACCTGCCTGCGGGGCAGCCTGCAGGCACTGGGGGGCAGAGGTGCTGGTCGCACTCCCTGCAGCCCTCACCCTCCTCCCACAGCCGCAGCCACCCTAGGTGCTGGGGTGGCAGTCCTCGGGAAGTGCCAAGTAGGGCACACATACACACACACAGGCAAAGCAGTGCCATGCTGCTGACGTGCATCAGAAGTCCGAGGCAGTGAAGTAACAACCTGATGGGACACAGCTGACTCACAGTGAACCATAAAATGGTTTCAGATTCATAACTAGAGATGGCCGCCCTGGTGTCCTGCTGTTCTCTCTCAAACAGTACATGATTTGCCTCCTCTGAGGTTTAAACGTTTCCTTCTGTCCCCCCTTCTCCTCTGTCCTCTCCTGAATGCTTGGATTGTTTTTCCTTATTATGACCGAGCAGCCCTCGGCGGATTATTTTGCCATGTTTTCTTCCTCCTTGAGATTTCTTCATCAGCTCCAAGTCCTTTCTAACAAAGAGGCAGCATTAGCAGTGAATGGAGCGAGCACATTTCCTCTCTCAGGTATCTGACTCTGTCTCATCTTTCTTTCCGCCCAATTCTGCCTCTGTTCATGTGCCAGTGTCTGTGGGGGAGGGCAGGACTGGCACTAGGACCCTAGAAATGGCACAGGATATAAAATAATCCTGCTCAATCTGCATCTAAATGTGAGCACAGTGACCACTACATATGTTCAGCACACATTACCAAGCATACAACGATCTGGAGTTAGTAGAAAATGCTGATGTAGTTCCATGTCTGTCTGCAGGAGCAGTGTGAAATTCCTGCATGTTTGGAAACATTTGTTGTTGATTTATGATGATGCTCTTAGTGTTGGGGAGGATGAGTATTTGGTTCGAAACTGAACATATGGAGTGTGAAAAAGGAAGAAAATACTTTTTAAGTTTATGAATTATAAAAAACTCCAACTAATGCACACAAATTAAATATTTGACATAAGTGATTGTGGTAGTGTGAGTGTGTGTTTCCATCACACAATGTAAGCATTCTCTAAGTCATCATACATCAGTCATCACATTCATGACACTTTTTCACAATTACTGTCATAATTATAATAGATTTCCATATTAGAGCCTTCCTCATAGTAGGTTTGGTTTAAGGTTTAGGATAATGTTAGGTAAGGGTTAGGCTAATATTAATTTAAGTTAAGGTTAGAGTTAATCTCCAGGACAACAATAGGTCAATGTAATGTTCTTTGAAGTCATGGAGCCAAGACTGTGTGTGTTTGTGTGTCTGTGTGGGTGTGGGTGTGGGTGTGGTCCATATTTACAGTCACACTGTGGAGGCTTGTCTTTCTTATGGGAACAAAAAGCATAAGTTTAGGTTAAGTTTAGGTTTAGGTAGAGTTTAAAGTTAGGTATAGGTAAAGGTTAGGTTTAGGTCTAAGTTAAGGCTAGGTTATCTTTCAGGTTTAGGTTCAGGTTAGATTACTGTATTATTGTAACTATCAATTACATGTTGATTTAGTGAACCGAAAACTATCATAATGGTAAAAACCACACACCTACACACACACACACACACACACACACACACACACACACAGAGACAAACACAGAGGGATTTCTCGTCCATGTCTTTTACAGCAACGTGGCACTTTTCCCTAGCAGCCTGTGTGTCTCAGGTGAAACACGCACGCACGCACGCACACACACATACACACACACACACACACACACACACACACACACACACACACACACATAGAAGGACTTTGTACAATCCTCTCTCTGTGTGAGGGGCGTGGCTTCACCACAGCGTCGCCTGACGTCGTGGCTCGTGAAGCAATCATGTAGTACGTCACAGACTTTACAAAGTCATGAAACTAGGGCTTATTGTGAATCCGTTTCAACAGCAAAATAAAACCTAAGAATTTAACCATACCAACATAAACACAAGATTTCTGACTTTTTTGGATACCTAGCATTGTGTCTTATATCTAACTGATCGTTTTGCTATCTCATGATAATTACCAATTTGAATTTGATGTTGTTTTGTAGGAATTTAGCAACCTGGACTCTTACTTTGAAAGAGCTCTCACAGGAAGTGGTGGGTTTAATGATGTACTTGAGGCCGTTCCATGTCGAACAGGAAGTAGAGAAATGTCAGAGGCAGAGAGGAGAAACTTCATGAGCTGACCCACACACCCACACACACACACCTTCATCCTCCTCCCTGGGTTTATCTGGACACTGTCCCGGAAACTACCATTTACACTTTGTAAGTATTTCTTGATCTCAAGCTGATGACAGAAGTCACATCTGTTCTTCCGGAGTGAGAGTCCAGGGTCAGGCTGTTTTGGCTTGTTGTAGAAATGACAAGGATGCAGTGTGTGCACATTATCACAGTAATGTTCCAAACAGCTTTCATTTGTTATTCGGCCACAGTTTGTCTGAAAGGCACAGAGTAGAACAGAGCGAAGGGATATGTCAGTAAAGTGGGATGTCTGTGACGTGAACCACAGACAGGCTCCTTAGGGTTTCCTCCAGTCAGCAGTCAGCAGCAGGCTGTGCTTTATTACTGACACCAGTTTGAATAGAATAAGAAAAAACAATTGATGCTAATCTGGAGTCCAGAAATACCACAGTGTGTGCTCCATTTAAGATGATAATAATAATAATAATAATAATAATAATAATAATAATAATAAAAGTAATAATTAAACGCAGTTACAAGGTGTGTTACAAGTTAGAAGAAAACAATTGAAGGCAAACAATATGAAACAATTAAAAAGCAAGATAAGCCAAACAAAAACAAGAATTTTATGATCATTCATTTTAGTTTGTTTTTGTTTTGCTTATCTTGCTTTTTAATTGTTTCATATTATCTGCCTTCAAGACATGAGGTCAGAACAAGGAGAGAGCACATCTAAAAAAAATCTCTTTAATGATAATAACATCCTACAATAAGTAGGAGTAGTTACCGAGAGTGTGCTATTGGTTTTATGTTGTCAGACGAGTTAAGGGCTGAACCTGCTGACGTGGAACAGCCATGGGTGGGTCACATATTCAGGTTTGGTCACCGGGACTCAGACAATAGGACATTTACAGAGCAGGTTTAGGAGTTTGCCCTCAAGTGCTCCTGCGTCGTCATGAGTTAACAACCACAGCATGTAAGCACAGCAGGGTCTTAAGTGGAGGAATGGGTTTGTGTATTTTATGCTGTATAAGCTGTGGAAGCTAAACATAGATTTCTTTTCCTTTCAAAATGCACAAGCCACTTTATATACACAAATATCATATACACAAATATTCTTATGCCAAATCATCCCGATTGTGGGGACAAAAAGATGAGGAGTAATGTTGAACGTTGCAAAGATGATATCCATTAAATCTGTAGTTTTTTCTTAACAAAATATTTGGTTTGAATTGCATTAAGTGAAGAATGTTTTTGTGTATATTTGTTTTAACAACTTAAACTTTAAGCTGATTAAAAAAGCAGTAAGTGTTGACGCTTTATTGGTTTCCTGCAGGTGTAAGTTTGTGCTAAATGTCTCAGTAAATGAAGAAAGTGATTTGTGTTTGTGCAGAGGATGGCAGAGAAGGTGCTGGTCACAGGGGGAGCGGGCTACATTGGCAGTCACTGCGTGGTGGAGCTGATTCAAGCTGGCTTCCAGCCGGTCGTGGTGGACAACTTCAGTAACGCAGTCAGAGGTTAGCGCCCTGCGTTTGATGTCATAAACTTGTGATCCAAGTATGTTTGTTGAGTGCAGTGATACTCATATTTGGCATGTGTGTGTGTGTGTGTTCTACATCCTGTTCTGAATGGAGGAGAAGAGGATGTGCCAGAGAGCATACACAAGATAGAGAAGCTGCTGGGCACAAGCATTGAGTTTCATGAACTCGACCTTCTGGATCGTCCCGGTTTGGAACGACTCTTCAAAAAGGTGAGAATGTCCACAAAGCTGATTCAAATTCATTTTATTAGAGCTAAACCAGTAACTACATGCATTACTTATAGTTGTTTTAGTACAATTTTACAGTAATTAAAATAATTAACATTTACTTTAGTCGTTGACAGACGTTTGCAAGTTTAGATTTTTAATCAGATTAACTTGACCTCTGGGAAAGTTTATTAATTGTATTGGATTAATTGATTAATCAAGAAAATATTTGGCAGATGAATGGATAATTAAACTTAAGGACTCACTGAGTTGAGCAGAGAAACTGCACTTTATATATCATAGTTACTATTTAGTTTTTAATAGCCCCAGGTCAACTTTTACTTAATTTCAAATGTGTACTCCTGTTACTACACAGTGTTATGTGTTTTTCATTTTTTTTTTCTTGGTAATGTTATTGCCCTTATTTACTGAATTGAATTATTTTCGTGTGCCGTACACCAGTGAAAGATTAATTTCATCAATGCCTGCATTATTTGACAATAAAGTTTTGAATCTTGAAACAATTGGAAAATACTTACATTTTATTAAAGTTAAATCCGTTAACCTCTATTAAGATACAATTTATTTTAAATCAGCTCTTAAATTAATTTTATTGAATAAATGCAGCTGATAGGAAAATGAAATAATTGTACATTGCTCCATAGCTTTTATACACTGCAGATAGATACTTAGCTAGTTACTGTCATACTTTACCTATTAATTAGTTACTGATGGATGTCCCTGATGGCCACCGTACTTTCTCAAATAGCCTTTAAAATAGGACCCAGGACATTTTCTTATTTGCATATGACCCGTAGAGTCGCTCCACAGCCCTCACATGTTTGTTTGTTTGTTTCAGCATGCTTTCAGTGCCGTGATGCACTTTGCTGGCCTGAAGGCCGTCGGGGAGTCAGTGGAGCAGCCGCTGCGTTACTATAGAGTCAACCTCACCGCCTCCATCAACCTGCTGGAGGTCAGTTCTATTGCCTCCATGTCAATCCTCACTCTGAGATGATCATTCACTAATCATTGTCTTTGAATGGCGAGTGCATGACAGTGTGTGTGTGGGGGGGGGCTTTTGAGTTTGAGCTGGATAATTTGAACGCTGCACCCTTCATCACTCTGTGTGGATCTCCTGAGTTGGATATGCATATTACGCTTATCAGCTGCTGACTGTACGTGTGTGCTGTGTTTGTGTGCATCTGCATGTTACCCAGGTGATGCAGGCTCACGGGGTCCGCAACCTGGTCTTCAGCAGCTCGGCCACGGTGTACGGGGACCCCCAGCACCTGCCCATCGACGAGCAGCACCCTGTGGGCGGCTGCACCAACCCCTACGGCAAGACCAAGTACTTCATCGAGGAGATGATCAAGGACCACTGTAAGGCGGAGAAGGTACGGATCCAGGAAGTGGAAATGTATTCACGGAAATACACACCCATATACACACACACACACACACACACACACACACACACACACACACACACACACACACACACACACACACACACACACACACACACACACACACACATACACACACACACACACACACATTCGAGCTGTCTCATTGTTGCCTCTGTGTGTGCAGGACTGGAATGCAGTGCTGCTGCGTTATTTCAACCCAATTGGAGCTCATCCCTCCGGCGTGATAGGAGAGGACCCTCAGGGTATCCCCAACAACCTGCTGCCATATGTTGCTCAGGTAGATGAAATACACGGCCACATCTGAGGGACTTGTATTCTGCACCATGTGTTCTACTTGGATCTGCTGAATGATTTGACCGGTTTGAATTACCTCTATTCTCCTCCTCAAAGGTTGCCATTGGGAGAAGGAAGTGCCTCAACGTATTTGGGAACGACTATGACACAGTCGATGGGACAGGTGACGAAAAAGATTGTGCACAGATTCAATTGTGCCTTGAAATATTGTTTTGGGCAGAGGGCACTTAAAGATAGGGTGGGTTAGATGTTTCTGAAACACTATTTGAGCTTTTTTCTTTAAATCATGATAGCCAGCAATAAATAAAAAGCCGCCTGGGGAAAGAAATTTAAATAACGGTGCCTGTGGACCTCGTAGGACTGTAGTGAACACGACAGCCCATCATTTCATTCAGTTAAATGAAATGATGGGCTGGTGAGCCTGTATGTCAAGTAGCGGGGAATTAGCTGTGACGAGAGGTCGGAGGGGAGGGGGTGTATCGGTTGCATTTTTGTAACCTGCTCTTGCTAGCTTCTTCAGGAATACCAACCCTATCTTTAATAACAAGAAAACTATCATTGCATTGGTTTCCCTAACATTCAGAATCATTTAAGGAAGTTGTTTATCCCTCTCTGTAGGTGTGAGAGATTACATTCACGTCGTAGATCTGGCAAAGGGACACATGGCAGCTTTGAAGAAGCTGAAGAAGGACTGCGGCTGCCAGGTAATAAGAAACACACACTTTCTGCCTGTGTGTACAACCTTGAGGTATTTATTGACGCGCTGGCATTTGTGCATCATTGTGTATGTGTCTGTAGGTTTACAACCTCGGAACAGGAAGGGGCTACTCTGTGCTCCAGATGGTGAAAGCCATGGAGAAAACCTCAGGGAGAGAGGTGAGTGATTTGACTATGAGGTTGGCCTCTTATCCATTCATGTTTCCTTCTATTTAGGCTAAACCACTCTGTTTTAAATGTATTTGTCAATGTACAATATGTCCTCTCTGTAGATCTCATACGAGATCGCCCCTCGTAGGGAGGGAGACATTGCATCCTGCTACGCTGACCCTAGTCTGGCTGAGAAGGAGCTCGGCTGGAAGGCCGAATTTGACCTGGAACGAATGTGTAAATTAACTTTTTTAATTTCATCTGATCCTCCTCCTCTGAAAATTACGTGTTGTTATTGATTTATCTTGTTGAAGAAAATCCCACATTTTTCTGTGATGTGTCCCTACAGGTGAGGATCTGTGGCGCTGGCAGTCCATGAACCCCACAGGATTTTCCAAAGCCCCAGCGTCTTGATACGACTGGGCAGACTGTCGTTAAATGTTATTTCCTCTTCGCTCTTAATCAACCATTATCACATTTTAAAATGATTGTTTACAAACGGTTTTCAGTTTTCTCTGTGTCGTTTTCATTGGATCAACGATGGATATTTTCTCTATAAATGTATTGATCTTGAAGCAATAACAATGAAAGATTAAATAAAATTTCTTATTGGAGACACAGAAGCTTATCATTCCTCTACATAATGAAACTGATGCAAATGATTGTGAAGTGAGTTTTAATTAATGTTGACTGACATCGTTTTACCACATTGAGATTAAACCACGATGATTCAGTGTGACACAACCAAACCATGAGAATGTTCTGGTATAAGAGGCTCTCTCACCTTTACATAGCACATAACAGCTGTAAGGTACGGTGGCCCTGAAGCAGGGCCGTGGTTAGGCCTGTTTTAGGGGGGCTGAAGCCCCCCTAAAATGTGCTTCAGCCCCCCAAAATAATTATTGTGATTTTTTTTTTTTTTTAAATTAAACTATTGTTTTACACATGGACAAGTTATTTATAACTCTAACATGCTACATGTCATTTTAAATTGACTTCAGTGCCATGAACATGTCTTCTGATCTGATATGACCTCAACCATGAATAAATTGAAATAAATGTGTATATATACAGTAAATATATAAATGATAATGACGTGTGTGTGTGTGTGTGTGTGTGTGTGTGTGTGTGTGTGTGTGCGCGCGCATGTGTGTGTGTGTGTGTGTGCGTGAGTGTGTGTGCGTGTCAGATGGGCGTGGTCAGTGTGATGGGTGGGCCCTCAGATGAGATGATAGTATTATTATTGTATTGTTGTCATAATTAATATATAGATTTGACCAAATGTAAAAAAGTTAAGAAACATTGTTTGTCTATGCTCTGCTGTGTTCGTATGAATAGTAGCAAACTAAATGAATCACACTTATTTGTTTCACTCCAACACTGTGTTAATTGATCAATGAATCATGTGTGTATATTCAGAAAGACAGAGGTAGATGTTACTATACTAGTTATTTTTATTCAAAAAGTTTAACATATTTACAACACATCATTAGATCATTTCAAATATGTACAAAGGGGGACAGGGGAGGGGTTTGTTTTGAGGAGTAGAAAAAGGGTGAGGGCGGGGGCTTCTCCACCTCTTCTCTCTCCTCCAGCTCATCTCGGCCTCCTCCTTTCTGTAGCTCAGTCCCATAGTTGGAGTTTTCTCCTGCTGCAGTTTCGTTTCCTTTCGGCCCTGAAGCAAGCACCTTCTCGTTCTCCTTCTCCATGTTGACCTCCACCTCACTGCTCACTTGTGCAGACTTGCTTCCAGAATTTTAGCCTTGGCCTGACAGTCAGTGAGCTCGGCCAAGCAGTCAACATAGGCCCTGAGGCGAGCATGCCCTTTCTCTACCTCCTTCGTTATGACAACATCTTTGTCTTTCACCTGGTTTTCCAGCTGCTCCACCTTCTCCGTCAGGGCCTGGATCTCATTCTCCTTCTCCGTCTCCATCTCCCTCTCGGTCTCAGTCTCAATCTTAATCTCCTTCTCCTTCTCCTTCTCTGTCTCCTTCTCCTCCTCCTTCTCCTTCTCCACCGCCATCTTTATGATATCATCTCTGTCTTTAAGATGGTTTTCCAGCCGCCACACCTCCTCCTTAAGAATCAAAATGTTCCTGTTGGCTCGGAGGATTTCGACATTGTAGATCGTCACAAGTTTCTCCTTCTCCTTGTCCTTCTCCTTGTCCTTGTACTTCTCCTTGTCCTTGTACTTCTCCTTCTCTTTCTCCTTCTCTTTCTCTTTCTCCTTCTCTTTCTCCTTCTCTTTCTCTTTCTCTTTCTCCTTCTCTTTCTCCTTCTCCTTCTCCTTCTCCTTCTCTTTCTCCTTCTCCTTCTCCTTCTCCTTCTTCTCTTTCTCCTTCTCTTTCTCCTTCTCCTTCTCCACCTCCACCTCCACCTCACTGCTACATCCTGTATCAGGCTGAGGTGGCTCCTGGTGCAGACTTGCTTCCATCAGCTTAACCTTGGCCTGACAGTCAGTTAGCTCAGCAAGGCAGTCGAGATAGGCCCTGAGGCGAGCGCGCCGTTTCTTCACCTCCTTCGCTATGACAACATCTTTCTCTTTCAGCTGGTTTTCCAGCTGCTCCACCTTCTCCGTCAGGGCCTGGATCTCCTTCTCCTTCTCGGTCTCGGTCTCAATCTCCTTCCTCTTCTCCTTCTCCTTCTCCTTCTCTTTCTCTTTCTCCTTCTCCTTCTCCTTCTCCTTCTCCTTCTCCTTCTCCACCGCCATCTTTATGAACTCATCTCTGTCTTGAAGCTGGTCTTGCAGCTGCCACACCTCCTCCTTAAGAGCATTGATCTTCCTGTAGGCTGTGAGGAGTTCGTCATTGAGGATCTTCAGAATATCTGGTTTCTCCATGGTTCACCACAGAGAGTAGATCTATCTTTTGAAGAAGCTGTTGGATGAGTTGATTCACTATTTTCCGAAGAAGTTTCTGCTCTTGTCTGGAACTTGAAGTCAAAAGGCTTTATGTCTGCAGGTGACAGGATGAAATAGTGTGTAAGATTTAGGTGAATTTGATCAATCAAACATTCAATATAAAACAATTGACACAGATAGAGAGACACCCGCAGAGAGATTGAGAGAGAGAGAGAGAGAGAGAGAGAGAGAGAGAGAGAGAGAGAGAGAGAGAGAGATACTCCCCTCCTGCTACGTGTGTATCTGGTTGCCATGGAAACTCAACTGAATGCAACTGCTCTCTCCTCACTGGGAAGAGAGAAATCTAAACTCTGAGTGCACCACTCAAACAACTATAATTCAGAAACTATAAGTCCTATCTGTGAAATAAAGACATCGGGAGAATTCCAAGACTTTGCCGGACACACAGATATATTTGAAATTTGTGAGAGTAAAAAAATGGGGCCGTGTGAGCAAGTTATGCAAGTTGATGCTCCTTCCAGAAAAGTTTTCTCTGAAATAACATTAGACCCAATGGAGAGGGATTGTTTTTTTCCTTAAAGGAGCTACACACCTCATGTAATGTGCTCCTAGCATTAGCTTAAGCTTCCGTCAACTTGTCCTTCAACACATTCAAACTACACATTAACCAAAAAAATCACCAGTAAATGTTTTTTTGAAATAAAACTTCCCTCATCAATCACCATGGCACCAAGCCCCTTCGATTTGAATTTGAATCTGAATTTGATTGGCAGTGATGGAAGCTGTTTTTTTTTTAACTTGTCTTAAATACTAAAGTTAAACACCAAGGTTAATCTTCCCAATGTTACAAAACACATTGTTTGGTAGAATAAGCTGTGAAATGGGAACATTTCCTGGTGCTACAGGTGTTTTGTCCACAATGCCTCGCTCTGCCTGGCCTCGGCGACTTAAAGCTACTTAGCATCACGTTAACACATATCACTCATTAAGATAAGCAGCAGAAAACACAAAAGAAGCCAGCAACAATATTTTCACATTTGTCATAAAAGCAACAGAAAACACCACATTATCAACATGTAACAGCAGAAGCTTCATATTATACAGTGGTTTAATTTCAAACTTGAATAATGAGCCTGAATTGTATTGGTTAGCATGCTGGGTAAATACAGAGAGAGGGTGAGACATGACTTACCTCAGTCAAGGTCAGAGTGCAATAGCAACTGTCTTAAACTTTAACAGTATTTAAAGCAATCAACAGCCAATCAGAGGTCTCCTATCAAAATACCAACTATGATGCTGTTCATCAAAGCATCAAAGGAGGTATTGAGAGAGTGTCCCTGTCAATCAAAAACATCTTCTATTTCAAATCTTAGCATCTGGTTGCTATGGTGATAGAATCACCTACTGATGATGAAGTTTTGCGATCATTTTTTTCTGTAAATAAATTTGTTTCATTTTGGTGGACTTTTAATTGCGTCATTCTTGCAGCATCTGATCTTTAATTTTTTAATGGCTCCTGTCTTATCACATTCTTGTCTTAGTATTAATATATATATTATATATATATATATATTATATATATTAAATATATATATATACAATATATACTTACATATATGTTTATATACATATACATATGCATGTATACATACATACACATACACATTGTGTGATGGTAGAAAATGCATTTTGTTTCATTTCATTCTCTATTGTTCATTTCGTCGTGTAACTCTTAGCCGCAGTATTTCATCACAAACGAACATGTGAACATTATACAACCCAGGATATTTCAAAACAAAATTCAGACTTAAATAGTTTAAATTTATTTTACCAAGAGGTTCATGTCACACTGTATGGAGAATATTTAAGAAAAGACGATTTTCTACAACCACAAATTCCATTGCACAAGTGTTTTGCAGCAGAAAATACCTTCATAGGTGTCTATGGATGAGAGTAATACAACTCAGAGCTCAAACAAAACCTAAAGAATCACAGAGACGGATGACCAATTACAATACATATGATTAACTGGATATGAAATGACTTCTACAAGAGGATATGACATTTTGATCATTTTGCGCAGCCCTAGTTTTCATTGAAATGCTTGTTCTCTCACATGAAAATACTTTGTTCTTTAAAATGCACAACAATGTTTGTCAGTAGGACTTCCTGATATCTTCCTCAACGATGAATGGACACACATTCTGTTCATCCACCGACTGCCCTACCTTACACATGGCATGAGAGTATGATTTTGAAGGTCAGATTTCAAAAACATCTCAGAGTTAATTTTTACTGTTTTAGATTCTTAGTACTGGAGATCCTTAACATCTTTCTGTCTAAAGTCGATTTTAGGTCTATTTAAGAAGACGTGTACTGTTTGTAGTGATCTATTAATGCAGAATGCAACAAATTGGCAGCTAACATGGTCTATCAATGAGGCCTAACTGATTTGACCGCTATAGAGGCTTTTGGAATATATTAACTTCATATGAACGGCATATCAACGACAATAAAGAACCAATGTCTGCTGCAGATGTTCTTTAGAAATTTGTATTATTGTACAAAGATAACAAGAACTGTAGGAGTAACCTTTTGTAATTCATTTCTTTGTCAACATAACACACCATTCATTATGTAAGAGAAGTTTTTTATGAGATCAAATTCTGACCTGATGTTTTGACAGATTCTTCTTCAGCGTGTCTTACAGTGCAGGGCTGTAATATTAATGTTGCTCTCTGTCCTGCACCTCACATCACCTCTCTGTTCCTCTGGTAACTCAGACCAAATGCTTTCCTGAAAATCCATGTCATATTTATACTGTATTTTGGCAAACTGTGTGCACACAGCAGCACTGGATGATCTTGAGTCTTTACTTTGTTGCTCATACTGTTAGTTATATCAGTCATTATAAGAGTGAAGTCCTCGCAAAGAGATGTAATCCCTGACACAGCCAATATTTTCAACATTATTAGAAATAGCTCCGTTTGTTTAAACCCCTGTTTATCAAACAAAGTGGAAAAAACTATTCTTCTCAGGTTCCTTTTCATCCTCTAATGCAATAAAGAGAAGAACTGAAAATAAAATCGACTGCATTAAATTACTACCAAAGATGCCGGCTTCTAAAGGCATGCACATGTATTTATTTTACAGTAATTTGCTTCTTTTAAATGATAAACAGTGTAGTATATGAGGAATAATGCATCTTAATTATCTTGAGAGACACATAATGGTTTCGGGTCTTTCTAAAAAAATTAAGCATTTAAATCCAGAGTCTAAATTAGCGAAGTAAATTGTGAAATTTAAAAAATCTATTTTACTCAATCAGCTGAATGGAAATATTTTATCAGGTGCATGTAGAATATATATGTAGAGTATTTCTTTCTTTCTCTCTCTTTCTACATTTCTTGTCTGTTTGTAGTACTTTTGTGTGTCTCTCAGTAGCCATGTTGTGCCACTTCAGACTTGTGTTGTGTCTCTTAGTCTTTTTTTTGTCTGTTTGCAGTGGATTTGTGTCAAATTGTATTTGTTTGGTTAATCTTTATAGTTATTTTTTGTTTCTTGGTAGTTGTTTGTTCTGCCTTAAAAGATATAAAACAAGCACAACGATCTCCATGACTTTTATAACTTCAGACGACAAGAAATAGCAAATAACGATTCAAAGGGAGCAAACAACATGGAACCTCGAACAAACACAGGAGAAATGATACATGTAAAATGATTTAGAACAGTCAATTATATTAATGATTAGATAATAAGATATAACAAATACGATTCTTAGTTTCAAAATGTACTCAAAGGAGAGACGTTTAAATGTGCAAAAGTATTGACATTGACAAATGTGACAACTGAAACAATAACATTTGTATTGGAAGCTATCAAATCTGCACCATCAGCAAATGTAGTCATCCTTATAAATCCTAAACATCTCATTTAATTCAATTCAAAAATATATCAGGCAGCACTATTTTGACATGTGACCATGAAATACTACAAATTGCAGCACTGACTGAGCTTTCTCATAGGTTTGACCCAATAGTTAATACTTTCTCTGGGCTTCAGAAGAGAGTTTCCCTTTACGTGCCACAATAAGAATCCTTTTCCAACAGGTTGGACATCTCCATCCAGGACAGGTCCCACTGCACCTCCGTCACATCCAACTTGGTGGCAGGAAGCACCCCTGCTGGAACTTCCTGTTTGGAAACTGGCCAGCAGCTCCAAGTGCAGAACTTCTGGTACCTTCAGGAAAATACAACAGGCAGTGAATCATTTACTTCACCACCTGTTGGGCTTGTCGTTCATGCAGTAGAAAGTAGGAAGTCAAGACGGATGAAGATTTTATAAATACTAACCTGTAGTGACAAACGAGCCAAACAGTCAAAGGATTGACGATCAGAAGTAGAACCCCACATGAAGCAATGATCCATTTCCAGGAACCTGATCAAGACGACATTATACTTGTTTAAATAAATAAAACTGTTATAATAACAACAATAATTGGATTTCCAATCATCTTGCCGGACACTTGTAGTAAGTGTCAGGAAAGGGCCCACTGTATTTTGGTATTAAGCCGATCCAGTCATTTTTTAACTCTTTCTTTAACATTGTGCTTTTAAAACGTTTTCCCAGGGAATAATTCTTGGACCTTAATGAAAAAAATCTGCCGTATGTAGAGGACTGATATCTATGAGTGTGTGAAATTTGGTGCGGCTTGATTGTATTTAAGGGGACTGCTGGGCCTTGGTGAATATGCGCTCTACTGAGTCCCATTGTAGTTTCTTTCATCTCATTAGATCCTGAGGGATCTTCCTGATGAAATTAGACCTTGATGAAAAGACTGAGCAGGAGGAGAACCAGACAACCAAAAGGCTTCACTCAATAATGGAAAATGTGTTGATTAATATTGAGTATTTCCTCCAAAACAAGTAGATGTATATAAATAAGAAAAATACCAGTGGAGGCTGGAGTCTCCTCTGATGTGAAGTTTCCTAAAAGAAACAACAGTTGATATGTGACACTGATCCACTTCTATAGAACACACAGCAGAGTGATGATGTTCAGCTGACCTCTGTCCGGTCTCACTGATAACCAGCTCTCTGGACTCTGCAGCTGTCTGACGCACACCTGTAGAGGCCTTCATCTTCCCGTGTCACATTCTTAAGAGTCGTCTTTATGACTCGGTCTGAACCGGACAAACTGTTAGAGTCAATCAATGCTCCGTTTTTAAAGAAGCTGGTTTGTTTGTGTTTGCCGCTCTGATGCTGACAACACAAGGTGACATCGTCACCCGTAAACACAGGGGAGGCTTGGGTCTTCAGAATGATGTCGCCATCTGTGGAAGAAAAATAGAAGGCATCCTCACACCAGTACACTCCACTGGTCCCACTGGCAGCAGTGAACACAAATACTTCAGACTTGCAAGGGCTCATGCTACCTCCTGGCGTTGAATAGTGAACGGTGAGGTTTGAGGTCCCTGCTTTTAGGTCAGGAGAGAAATGCACCAGCTTCCACCCTGAGGAGTTAGTCTGAGATGTGAGGCACTGCAGAGTGAAACACTCCCCACTGAACATCTGTCTGGTGTCAGGAGTCAGAGAGAGCGAGGGAGGGGGCAACTCTAGGACAGAGGTTGACAGAGAGAAATTGGGAGAAAAGGGGAGAGAAGATGAGAGAAGCAACAGAAACAGTCTGCGATTGAGGCTTTTCAGACGTATCCTGGTTTGACGATTGGTCAATCTGTAATGGACATAACTGAAATAGCCACATATCTTGACAAAATGTCAGAAACAACACAAAAACAGAGATGTGTTTGGCATAGTCAGAAAGTTTGGACAACCAATCAGGGATGAGTAAAGTCATTTGAAAGCAATCCATCGATGTGTCTTTGTTACCTCTGCCGAGGTCAGAGGTCATGTTTTCACCCCTGTCTGTTTGTTTGAAAGGAAAATAACACAAGAACAACCCAACAGAGTTGCAGGGAACTTGGTGGAACAATTTGGTTTGAGTCAGAGAAGAAGCCATTATATTTGGATCTTCCTGTAACATTTTGAGATTCTATGTTTTTCAACACTTTCACCATTTTCCAAGGGAGCAATCTTGAAGGAAAAAGATCTGGCACATTTATGGAACTAATATCTATGAGTGAGTGTAGCAGCTTGATTGAATTTAAGGGGACTGATGGGCCTTGGCGGAGGTGCGCTCCACCGAATGCCCTTCTAGTTTTAACTGTAAATCTCCGCTGTCTGTGAAACTTCTGCTCTCACTTATTGTGATTTGCCTTCAGCTGTACTCTAATCTCCATACTTGCTCGACTGTAGTCTCTAAAATCACCTGTGCCTACACTTCACTAACAATTATACATTTAGGAAACACCCTTCTCATGTGATAATCTGTCAAACCCAGTCAACATGAATTTCTCCAGTAGGGGTCAGATTGCCTATTTAATTCCTACATGAACAACATAAAACCAACAATGTATCTAATGTTAGCGTGCTGTGTCCTGCTCACTGTTGTTAAAGCAGGACAATGGCTTCACATCTCACAGTGATGACATAGGATTTTATAATAATGAGACATATTAGCATTGAGTAATAAAAGGGTGTAAAATATGATGACTTGCTCTTATAATAACCTTGCTGGTGCAAGGACACTAATACGTTTAAAGGTAATGGTAGATGGCTCTCTGATTGGTTTATTGCATGTTATGCCCAAAACCCACCTCTGAATAGTAAAGACACAAAACAAATCTTGTGTCGAGTGCAGCAACATTTTGTAATAAATCAAGTACTACAGGGAGAGTTGTGTCTGTTTTAGGATTCAATGTTTGGCAAAAAAATGTATGACTGAAGATATCCTATTGATAATTAATATACATTTTTTTTGACAGTTTTACATTTTGAGATTGACCTGTCCAGGGTGTACCCTCTCACCTAATGTCAGCTAGGGTTCGCTCCAGGGACCCTCAAAGGGGTTTTCAACATTTTATTGCTGCTAAACACAGTCAGTCATGAAGCCAAAATAAGCTTAAATGAATAAACAAATTAAAAAAAAATCTTCTGACAGTTTTCTGATCAATCAGAAATAGTATAAACCATGTTTTGACCCATGATAGGGAGGAGTGACAGAGGCTGTTTTGAGGAAAATAAGAGCTATTTGTGTCTCTGCATTAGTCAGTTTGAGAATACACAACCTCTGTACTCATCTGATTCGTCCTGTGCAAAGCCGAAACCTGATGCCGCGCTGCAGTGGCTGCAGTCGTTGCTGCTGCTCACCTGACACTCCAAGCGAGACTGGCCGGGCCTTTAGCTCAACCTCAGTCCGGTTCTCCCGACACTCGGCTTGGCACCAGTACCTGTCGGCCTCCTCCCGTGTTACCGCGGTCATGAAGTAGCTGTCACCAGAGACCAGGTGCCTGGGGGGAGCCCTGTGTGGTTTGGACCTGAACCACCAGTAGCTCTTCACAAAAGCAGAGAGGGACTCCACTGTGCACTGCAGTAGCACACGCTCACCCAGGTAGATGTTTGGCCCCGGAGGCTTCACAGAGACACTGGCCTCCAGAGATCCTGCAGGAACAGGGGGGGCTACATTATGGGCTTTTTCATGCCGGGGTTAGGGTTAGGTTTAGGGTTAGGGCTGCTGCGCTGGCTTTCTCACTCTGCCAAGTAACGTCTCTCATCAAGACAGCAGGATTACAGCCAAGGAGTTTAGCTCATAGTAAATGATGCAAGGAGTGAAATTGTAAGTACATGTAGTTACAGAATGTGGCTATCTGTAGTTGTTAACAATTGTTACCTGCTTAAATTTAGGTTTACTTGAGGCAAATGAAAGGGAATATTGTAATGAGCTATGTTAACACTAAGCTAGCTAGCTAGCTATTTTGTTAGAAAATGTCTCCAGTGAGCAAGAGTGTGAACGAGCAAATTTGAAATGTAAGAAATAACTATCGACAGCTCTCTATTCTTTGCATTAATATCTATCTCTAGTATTTTAAAACAATAATATCAGTGCCTATAGAATGTTGTTGTATATAATCAGTTCATATTTGTGTTGTCAAATTTCACAATGACCCTGAAATTCTGTCTCTTCTGTTATCTTATACTGAATGAATGCAAGCAAAGATACAGAGAAAAATCACACTCTTTCTGATTGAACCAATCTATGAACTGTATGAAACATGGATAATATCCGCAGTCCCAAATGAGCCCAAAAAAAATTGGCGCGCAAACATTCAGCAGCCTTAGGGGCTAAGCCCCCCCTTTCTTTCAGCCCTAGAAACGCCCCTGCCCTGAAGTGCAAATCACAACGACAAACCAAATACCTGCTACCCACGAGGCTCATCGCTGAGCTTATGTTGTGTTTTGTGATTTGGTGCTATGTTTTTTTTAATACTTGCCACTACGTAGTCTTGTACTTGCCACTGGTATTAATTATTTGCAGTTGTTTTTTTGGTTATTGACTGTTGTGTTTTACTCTTTGCCTTTGGTTTTTCTTATCCTTGCAGTTGCATTTTCTCATTTGCCGTTGTGATTTGTTTTTGTTAAATTTTGTCCCATTCTCTTCTACTTCTGCTGTTGCATCTTCTACTTGTGCTGTTTATTTTTTCCTATTTGCTGTTGCGTTTTCTTAAACTTGCCATTGCAGTCCACAATAACACAACCTTTAGGAAAGTCACAGGACAATGAATAAATCTAGCAGAATGATTACATTAGTTATAATTCAGTGTCACCATTAAAAAACATGCCTGCGGGTCTGTTGTATTAGAATAACCCTTATATTATAACAGTGGATTATTCAGCATTAACACAGTGTACATACAATGGTCTGCATATAAACGGGGCACTGGGGCTTTAAATGGCTCCTTGAACCCTCGGGCACCCAGTTAATAAACACCCACGTCAGCACAGAGCTCCATTCGCTCTAACCGGGTTTCGGTCTTTAGGGCTGAGCAGGAAGTGGCAGACTGGACCCTGGACGAGAAAAAAAAGAGGCGCAGGGAATACATTTTAAAAACCATGGATATGGTGGCAGACTTGGGGGCGAGTAGACTCTATCGGGCGCCGGGTGAATCGAGTCACCAGTGAGTATCGATGGATTTTGTCTGGCGGGAGGGTGGTTACCACGGCGTGGGGCGTAAGCGGGTCCTGCCGACACCTCACGCCTGGGAAGGAGTCTCTGGGTTTGGGCGGCCGAGGCGAATCCTCCCCGCTGCTCGCTGCGCTCCGACCGGACCTCCGGCGTGGAGTGCGGGGTGGCGGTGCTCAAAACGGGCGTATTAGCGCGTCTCATCCCGCCCCTGTCCGCGCTGCACATACACATTTGTTATCAGCTCGCAGCATGACCACTTGCTGGAGGTTTGTGGCTATTCTTATTTAAATTTGTTTGCCCTATTGTGTGCGGTGGCTGGAGCCTGAAGTGGGCGTCGCTCCAGGACAGACTGGGCTGCTCCGGTGCGCCGCTGCCCGCTTTTCTCTCTCGCAGGACTGCAGCACTGTGGCTTTTTTAGGTCGACGTGTGTGTGAGTGTGCGCGTGTAGCGGAGGATTTCTCAGGGAAAGATATGACACATTTCTGGTCCGTGTGACAGGGGGAGCAGCGGGGAAGAGTCTCTGGCGGCCGGGCGTTGCATCGTGGGTTGTAAATCGGGCGCTGCTGCTGCGGAGCCTCGTCAGCAAACATCGCATAATTAAAAATGAAAGCGTGTAGTTCAGGAGGACGGATGAGTAGAATACTATTGAAGGAGAAGAAGTATTCTGCAAAATGAGGTTGTGGTATATTTATCATTATGGTGTGTTATTGATCGGTGATCGATAACACACATCGGTGATGCTGCAGACAGCGGGGGTCTCATGCCCCCTCCTCAGGTGTGGTTGTTGGGTTTGTCACCCGATGCTCCCTGACTGGAGTCGGGTGTAGCCCTATGGTGTAGCCCCATTAGAGGAGGTTTTTTGTATGAAGGCTCCTCGAGCCAATCACAGCGCAAGATCTCCTGTGGGCGGGAGCTGGGGCTGAGCCAGTTCAGGGACAAAGGCAAATGATAATTGATAGAATCATCCTGGGTTCCTCAAAGTGGGGTCCGGGGCCCCCAAGGGCCCTTGAGGGGTTGTAGGGGAATCATTTATTTTCGCCATATTTTCATCCAATTGCAACACACTGACAGAATGTTTCAATTTGGTCCTGAATTTCATGCATTTCCTGTAATATAACATCGAAAAGCAAAACATTTATTAAAAGAAAGTCTGTATAGTTTGTGTCAGTTAAAGGGGACATATTATGCCCATTTTACCACAGTTGATATGGTTCCTTGGGGTCTTAATGAAATGTCTGTAACATATTTTGGTCAAAATACCACAAGGACCAGTTAAAACAGCACCTTTTTACCCTGTCTAAAACAGCCCTCCTCAGATTGACCTGTTTTGAGTGCCCCGTCCCCCTCATCCCCGGTGAGCCTGGCTGGGAGAGCCCCAGCTCCCCAGTGTTTATGCAGCCACTTAAATGTTAGACGGGTAGAAGCAGTGAGCTAACGCTAGCCGGTCTCCACCGGCCCGGTTAGCTCGCTAGCTAACGTTAGCCGGGCTCCCCAGACGGGCTCGCATGCCCGGCTCCCTGGCTAGCGTTAGCTCGCGAGCTAACCGGGCCGGTGGAGCCCGCTAGCGTTAGCTCGCTCGTCCAAGGCTATGTAGCGAGACTCCCTACATGGGCATGGTGTGACTATGACGTTTATTTCGGTCGTAATCCCAATCAACGCATTCTAGCGTATCGTTTCTAACATAGAGGAACCACAACAAATCGCGGGAGTTGTTTTTGGGACTGTAGACATGCCAGATACCCAAATTAACGTGTGGCGCACTACAAAAGTGGAATTTTCATAATATGTCCCCTTTAAAGGATCCTTGAAGTGCAAGAGTTTAAGAACCACTAGATAAATTAATGGGTGTTTCTTATTTTTTTAATGAAAAATGCAAATTATACAAATTATATTCTTGGAAGATCAAAATCAAGATGGAAGTGTCTAAATAATGAGGCACACAAGTTTTATTATTTTCAAGCAGAACAGTTCAGGGCCTGATGCACACAGCCAGTGAGAGTGCTGTCATGTTGTCTCCTGCAGGCAGCCTCAGAGGTGGTTCAACACCGCCGACATCACAGTGGCTCACCAAAGCAACCTGCTGAAGCAGCTCAACCAGCAGCGGCGTCAGGAGCTGTTCTGCGACTGCAGCGTGCTGGTGGAGGGCCAGCTCTTCAGAGCCCACCGCAATGTCCTGTTCGCCAGCAGCGGCTACTTCCGCATGTTGCTGTCCCAGGGGCCCGATGGGCTGTCGGACCCCGTCATCAGCGCCACCTTCGACGTCTTCAGCCCCGAGACCTTCACTGTAATCCTAGATTTCATCTACTCCGGCCAGCTGGATCTCTCTAGTCACAACGTGATCGAGGTGATGTCTGCAGCCAGCTACTTGCAGATGAACAAGGTCATCAGCTACTGCAAGAACTTCATCAAGTCGTCCCTGGACATCAGCATGAAAGATGAAGACAGTGACCGCTGCCTCAGCTTGTCTGAGACCTGCAGCTTTACCAGTGGGGCAGGAGAAGAGACCCCCGAGCAGCAGCAGCAGGGCCCCTGCTCCGTCAGTCCACCACCTGCACTTTGGACCAGGGACAATTCCAGATCCCAGTCCAGCTTCATTGGGAAGGATCCAGACTTAGACTCCTCAGCCTCAACTATAAAGACAAACCCAAGCAGCCCTGCTAATGAGCTCAGTGTAGAGGCTGAGGACCTACAGGACCCGCAGGACCCTCTGTACACATTGCCCAGATCAGAGCGCCGGAGAGGTAAAGGAGGAACCAAGAGGAGGGTGCCCAACAGCAACCGCTCTCATCAACCCGAAGAGTTGGACCTTGAGGAGGCGAGGACAAAAAAGGCTGAAAAGGCCGAGGAGCTGTACGCAACCCTACCACAGATTGTCAGTGTTATTGGACACTTTAATAGAGGTGAGTTGTGCAATCGGTCAATAAAATGGAGAATCAGTCATGTTTTTACCTTTTCCAGAATTACATCAGTAGCAGAAATGCACGAGTGTGACCCTGAAACAAAACCACTCCTGTAGACAGTGATTCATTGGGGAACAAATAACAGTTGTGTGAACAGCTTCACTTCCTCATTGCAGACTCCAACCACATGATGCGCTTCAAATGCCCCTTTTGCACCCACACTGTGAAGAGGAAGGCCGACCTGAAGCGCCACTTGCGTTGTCACACTGGGGAGAGGCCGTACCCCTGTCAGGCCTGCAATAAACGCTTCACCCGCCTGGAGCACCTCCGCAGCCATTTCGAGACGGTGGGTGCAAGTACAACCAGGAAGTGAAGCCACTGCACAGAGCTACAGTAACACAAGCTGTAATGTAACACACATGCATTAAACACATTGTTCTCCACAGATCCATCAAGCCAGGAAGCTGGTGTGCAGGAAGTGCAAGTGTCAGGTCACGGAGGAGACGGGACATGTGGTGTGCGAGGGCTCGCGACGCTACCGCATGTGCACCGCGTGCATCGAGGAAGTGGGCTGTGACAACATCCCCATGGACGGTCTGGAGGAGGCAGACGACGAGCCGGCCCTGCTGCTGGGCGTGGACGGGGAGGAGGAGGGGGACAGCAAGCGGAGCTGGATGGTAACGGACGACGACGACGACGACGACCTGGCTGAGGACTCGGGGGCCGACCTCATCATCCAGCAAGTGGACGACAGTGATGAGGAGCTGCAGTGAAATGGGACCAAAGTGTGTGTGTATTCATGTGTGTGTGTGTGCGTGTGTGTGGGTGTATGAAATCCATGCAATAGAATTTATGCATAAAAGAACTGATCCACTGATGTAAATACACACATTTATGATGTGTTCTTTGTCTATTAGTTGAATACATAGACGGTATCTAAAAATTGATGAGACGAGGCCAAAAGTGATTTTGATTGCCTCCTGGTGGCTGGCTGCAGAATAGATCATAAATCCCTCCTGTTAATGGAGCGGCTGTAGGCAAGATAAAAAGGTCAATTTTTTTTCTTTCTCAAAGATGGTTTCTGACATTTTCGTTAGTTATTATAATACTGATAAGATTTGTTTTAATTAGACATATAATTATATAAAAACAGGATGTAATGTCATGATTGACAGCTAAGACTGACTTAGCACGTGTTTTGGAGAAACCGTGTATTTTTCTGAATTCTGATTCAGATTCCACATGCGCAAGATGGCAGCCTATGTATCCAGAATATTTTGGCTTTGATTCTGGATAGACCGAGGAAGTGTAGACACGTCCTACATCTTTATTTGCAGCCTATGGTTGAATGCAGCCGGTTAATCTTTACTTTGAATGGGATTGTGGACCTTTGTGACAAAATGGAATGCTTTTTGTGAAGCTTCATAAAGATATGCACTATCCAAAGCATGCATATTGGTGTGTCGTGTGCGTCAGTTATATTTGTATAACTATCTCAAAGACAAGTTTTTTTGTCAAATGCATGGAAGAACAAACACCTTTGTACTTTTCTGGGACTGAACTTTGATATCTGGTGTTTAAGCGAAACAAAGTGACTGAACAGTGACTATTATTTCTCTACTGCCTGAGGGGGAAAGTTGCATTTTTTCTTTTCCATGTCTCACGATTGCAGTGGTTTTTATGATTATGTTTGATTATTATATACACTATGATATAACGCCAATTATAATTTATTTATTTTTTGTTTGTTTTTTACTTTTGACACATTAAAGATATTTTTATACATTTTTGCATCTGGTTTGTTCATCTTCATGAGTAAGAGAAATAGTGCCGGGTCAAATAACCTGCTGCTTTGCATTTGCCATTAATAATAAGATAAATATTGAAATGAATGTTAGGAATATGATTACATGGCACAAATGTAAATTATATCAGAGCTATCAACACTTGAGTTACGTTTTATTACTGTTTTTAATAAATACAGTACAAACTATTTTGTACTCTCATTTAATTGGTGATAAAAGCAGCTGTATGTTGATGCTGACCCTTTACAGCTCATTATTTTTTTACCTTTCTATGGTGCAATGGATAAGATTACACAAATGTTGAGATTATACATTTGCATCATTATTGGAATTGACTTCAAAACCTGTTTCCTCTACCTTCCACCACCTAAACATTCTCTCTAGTAAAGTCCTGTAGAGGCTATTGTAACTTGTTCGTCTACATCCCATCCTGTCTGGCTTTAAAAGTGCTGGGGTTTAGAAACCACACCTTTAAGGAACCACACCTTGATGCAGCATCTCTTTGTGATTACACAGTATGTATCTGCTCCCAGGTGAATGTAGTCACGTGGCAGCTGTGACCCTTTTTCACAGTAGACATTTAAATAGGTCCCAATAAGAAAAGATGGATGAAAAAATGAATAGTCTGATTTGCACGTAGCTGCTTCAGTTTCAGGGTTTACTGGGAGTAATTAATAAATACTGACTTAATACAAAATTAAATTTAAATACATTTCTGAGGTCTGATTTGGTTTACATAAGTCGTAAACAATACCAAAATACCTCCATCGATGAGGTTATATTTTCGTCTGTGTGTTAGTTTGCAGGCTTAGGCAAAAATTACTGAACTGATCGGTTAAAAATTTGTGCAGTGGTACAACCCAAGGAAGAATCTATTCAATTTCAATATGGATCTGGATCAGGGGACAGATCCAGGATATATTTGTCTCTTCTTTAACGTAGTGAGACCGGGCATCTTTCCACATCAGAGAATAATTAACAGCTCGATTAAGAAAATCATTCAATATTTATGAGTGTGTGTATTAAATAAAGATACAAATCTGGATCTAGTTGATTTTAATGTGGTTTCATAAGGACACAGTTAGTTGAGCAATGTATTCTAGCGGGTGTCACTCTAGTTCAAAAAGCAGTTTTCATACCCGGCCAATAGAGGTCGCCCTTGTGTGAGCTGTGTGAGGACTGCGAGGCTCCGCTGAGGAAGAGGTGACGTCCTCTGGAGGCTGGACCAACATGGCGACCGTTCTGCGCCTCATCAACAGAAGCAAGATTGGTTCGGCGATGGGACAACAGTACCTGACGTTCAGCTCCGCAGCGAAGGTCAGAGAGTGCCGCAGTGTTTTACTTTACCCGGCAGGTGCTGGTGTGTCTATTCATCCTGCTGCTGGTGGTGACAACTGCGGTTCACTTAGCTAACACGGGCTGGTGCTAACTGGCTAATATACCACATATATATATATATATAAATAAGGTCTTTGTTTGTTTGTGTGTCTGTTGTGTGTGTGTAGGCTGGTGTTAAAGCGTGTCAAGTTCTTCCAGAGAAGGTGAAAATAGTGGAGGTGGGACCCAGGGACGGTCTTCAGAATGAGAAGGTAACATTCTAAACCTTATTGTTGACTTAGCTTGGTAATGACTCAACGCAGCTTCTTCCTGTTGCGCTGAGGTAAACCAGTTGCACAGGTCACGTGTTGTGCAACCGGAACAATTCCAGGCATGCTCCGGTGTTCCTAATTGTTGTTGTTCCACTGTTCCCACTCTCAGACCATCGTGCCAACAGAGACCAAAATCCACCTGATTGACTTGTTGTCCGAGTGCGGGCTGCCGGTCATCGAGGCCACCAGCTTCGTGTCCCCAAAGTGGGTGCCACAGGTGAGACTGGTGTCCCAGAGCGATCCACATGCAAAGTGCCCCACCCAAAGACGGCAGGGCAGGAACTCCAGCTTTAGGCCATGAATGGGGCGTGTGCCCTCTGTGCTAATTGGTTTCTGTGTTTTAATGGCAGATGGCAGATCAGGTGGAGGTGATGAAGGGGATTGTTAGGAAACCTGGGGTGTCGTATCCAGTCCTTACCCCCAACCTCAAGGGCTTCCATGCTGCTGTGAGTGTCAACTGAAACATGCCAACACACTTCACTAATATGCTTCTTTTACACCATAATCACTTTTAAAAAAGGCGATTGTCTTTATGTTTTTTTTTCTCTGTGAGTCATGTTTGATGACCCAGATGTGCCAGAAACCGAGAGTTTTATTATAATAAAAGATATCACCGGTATATGCCAGTGAAACAGAGCACCCTGAAACAACACTGACGACAATGGCAGGGAGGGTGAATACCTCAGCCAGGTGTGTCCTGCAACCCTACACACAGGCCAAAGGCACGTTCTTTACTGATTTGTTCTGATAGAGGGTGAAACGGAGGTTTGTTGATCAGTGATGGTGTTTATTGTTAAAGTGAGCACAGGTCAGAGGGGGAGTGATGAGGAAGCTCCAACATGAGACTCTGAAACCGGAAGAGTGGACCTTTAATGAGCGTCTGTCCTGAAACAGTGTTGTTATAATTATTCAGCGGTGGAAACCAGCTGAAAACATGATCATGTTCAGTCACTGCATCGATGCAGTGTCGTCCACCTCCCTGCAGGAGCCCAAACATTAACACATGGACTCTGTCTGTACAATACTATGCTTTTTTTACATTGGCTCTCAAAACATGGACGGGATGAGTTCTATCAAAGTTTTATTGACGGGTCTTAAATTTCTTTCAAGGGTAAGTTACATCGTGATAATCAATATCGTGTTATCGGCCAGCCCTACCTGGAGCCAAACCCGTCGTACCGAAAACACGTTTGAACAACGTTATTAACATAACTCAGTTTGTTTGGAGTAAATACTACTATAGTTTAAATCTTCTATGTCAATATTTATTTTTTCTGTCCGTCATTAGGATGTTTCTGTGGAAAGTTTGGCTCCTTATGTACAAATATTTTTTTTCCCCCCTCAGTGAGTCATGATGTCCTGAGCATGTTGTTCCCAAGATGTAACAAACAATATTTTCATGTGTTAATATGCGCCAGCACCTGGAAGTTCAATGCACGTCACTACTTCATGGCTAAAAGGTGCAGTATCAGCATCTAACTAAAGAAGAAGAAAATAACACGGTCACTCAGGTGTCACGTTTCTATCACGTCACTTGGGATTTAACGCTGATTGTATCCCTTCCCATGGCAGACTAAACCCATGTTGGTGGGTGTTAGGGGCTAAAGTTACAGAGGAATAGATTATATCCTGCTTCTTATACTGTTAGGAACAAATTCTAAAAGGTCACAACTGAAGTTACCTTTCCCTCAATCTTCCCTTTTCCTTACTCTCACATACCACAGGTGAAGGCAGGAGCTGCAGAGGTCGCCATATTTGGCGCGGCATCCGAGCTTTTCAGCAAGAAGAACATAAACTGCACCGTGGAGGAGAGTTTACAGCGCTTTGACGAGGTTATGAAAGCAGCTAAAGAGGCTGGTGTGCCAGTTCGAGGGTAGGCGCGCAGACTTGCGCTTAGTTGTTAACAACCCATTAAATCATTGTGATCTCAGTTTAATTCTCACACAAGTCCCATCCACGTTTTTCTTGTCTTCACAGATACGTGTCGTGTGTTCTTGGATGCCCGTATGAGGGCAAAGTGGCACCTGAAAAAGTTGCACATGTGAGTTCTCACCTAATATATGTTCACATTATGTCAAATCTTTTTTTATTATGTTTTGACAAGAACCCAAATATAATAACCACATAACTCAAGCTTCTCCGTCTTGCAGGTAGCGAAGCGTCTGTATGCCATGGGCTGCTATGAGATCTCCCTGGGCGACACCATTGGAGTGGGGACTCCAGGTAGCATGACTCAGATGTTAACAGCAGTGACAAAGGAGGTGCCAGTCAGCGCGCTGGCAGTCCACTGCCACGATACCTACGGCCAGGCCCTGGCTAACATCCTTGTTGCCCTACAGGTCAGAAGTGTTTCTGTTAATTCACGCCAGAAGATTTTATGAACGAAGTTGATGTCATGATTTGAAGGTGATGATTAGTTAATAGATCGAGTAAATATTGTCTCTGTTTTACAGATGGGAATCAGTGTGGTCGACTCATCAGTAGCTGGACTGGGCGGCTGTCCCTATGCCCAGGGGGCTTCTGGGAATGTTGCTACGGAAGATGTCGTCTATATGCTGCATGGACTCGGGATTCAAACCGTAAAACGCCACTTTTTGTTTTCTCTTTGACCCTGTTCAGATCTGTCCTGAGCGCTCAGTGTAGTGTACAGGTGTGAACGCACCCACATGTGCCCTCAATGCGTCTTGAGATCCGATCACTCAGAATTTATTTGGAGATGGTCTGGGACCCACATGGTTCCATTCTTTTAACTGTCCCAACAAAATAAATATTTATTTATTTGTATATACAGTGAAGCAAGATCCGATCACAGGACACCTTTTTAATTCAAGGTGTAAACTGACGAACTTTGAGCTGTGCATTTGTAATTAGATTTCTCTGGAAGGATGTTGATACCAGTTGTGAACATGACCTTTAGCTCCCACTGTCCTTTTGTTCCTGTGTAGTGGAGGTTACAGATGTAACAGCAGCTCTTGTGTTTTTGTTTCATCATAATTTAGTTAGCATGTCTATTTATTGTGTTCAACAATGCTTGAATCTTGATCGTCTGACTTTCTGTCCTCACCCCAGGGCGTGGACCTCTCCAAGGTGATATCGGCCGGAGCTTTCATCTGTCGAAGCCTCAACAGAAAGACCAGCTCCAAAGTGGCACAGGCCACGTGCAAACTGTAGACGACAGCCCGACCACGCGCTCTTACACAAACTGCACAAACATCTGACCATGTAGCCTGGAGCCGTCGTCCTCTATACGTTCCCTTCTCTCCTCTTTAATTTTGGTTTGTGTGAAGATATTCTTTCGATGTTTGAATGTACCTGCCCCCACTCTCCGTTTCAAAAGGAAATACTTGATTAGATAATCGCTACATGAAAGCATCGATGGAACAGTGCCTTATGTAAAGTCTAATCATACACAAGCTACCTTTCAAAAGCCATGCCTTTTTTGCTCACATCAATGGAGCAGTGGGTTAGATAAAGTTAAATAGGGATAATAATATAACAAACAGGAAATGTGTCCCATTAATGGATAAACTCACTGTTGGCGTCAGAAAAGACAGAAGTGTGGTTTTGATTTTTGATCATTCTGTATCTGCTGTGACCATCATCAGATCAATGATCGATCTCAGGAGAATCTGTGGAAGCATCTGTCCTAATGAATCTGGGCATTGTGTTGATTTGTGAAACAACGGGACTGTGCACTACTCCACTGTTTGTTTTACGTATGCAGGATCACTAGTTACTTTAATGTGTTTAAGTATTTATTTTGAAAAGCCTGTACATATGCAACTAGATTGTGATTTTTGAAAATAAACATATTTCATTAACTTGTCACTGATGTATTTTTTTCAAAATGTTTTAATCTACACATTCTCAGTGGATAAGATTAAGACTGATGTTTGGTACCTTCGCCAGTACCCGAAATCAGTTTCCTAAATGTGCCGAATTTTTTTCCCATCACGATCCATGAATTATCCTCGAGAAAAATTCGAAGATGTTGAAAAAGCCTTATCTCGCAATGTTAATAAGTTCCTGGATCCGCAAGTAAATGTTATGGGTTTTTCCCCTGACACCTTCCACTAAGTTTAATGGAAGTCTGTCCTTTGTATTTCCGGGTAACCTTATTTACAAACAAACTGACGAAAAATGGACGGGGGAAAACTTAAAATGGATTCAAAGCCATTGTTGACCATATAAGGAACCATAGAGAGAGTCTTAAGTCTTACAGATTCCATAGTGATTTGATAGTGTGTTATGGAAATGATTCAAACTAAACAAAAAACTTTTCTTTGCCGCACCTCAGAGGAACTTGACTGACGGGTCTGACAGGCGGAGTGACGTTCTTCCTCCTGGCCTCTGCACACGGAGGAGAGACGGAGGAGTAACTTCTCACGATGATTCACAGCAATTTGAAATGATTAAAGGCTAATTGGTGTGGCAAGGAATTTAGTCATGAGTCAAAAGCAATGGAAACATTCAGCTCCTTAGTCCTGATCTGATAGAATCCGGGGAGTAAAAGTGAATTTGTGCTATGTTTTTGTATTAAGATAGAATGTTAAGTTCTCTAGAAATCTAGCTGTTTTCTGATGAAAAATCTGAAACAATTTTTCTAAAAGCAAATATTTTGGACATACAAATCCATAAAAGCACCACTTACTGGTGTAGCTCAAAACAGAAAGACACATTTATTACATTTAAACTTAATTTATTCAATTTTATAAAAAACAACAACATTGATAATAAGTGCATGAAGTACATTTCCAGCTCTTGTGCACAGATTTGACGACTGTTGACTCACAAAATCGTGTCCTGGTTCAGTGAGCGGAGCTGCCCCCTACCTCCGCCACTGTGTTCCAGCTCCAGCAACAGAGTTAAACAGCAGCATTCCTTTCACCTCATTTAAATCAACAGTGGTCTCATGAGGCCAGGTTGTGTACAAGGATATCAGCAGGCCCAGCAACGTGTGGCTGTCGCTGCATAAACCTGAGAGCTCTGAGCTTATGTCTGCAGAGGATGTAAAGACAAAGATAAAGATATTTAGATTTTGTTGCTGTCATTAATCTGGTCCGAGAGATTAAATGCATCATTTTGGGCCAGTTTGCAAATCTTCAAGTATTACTGAGCCATAACTGTAGGACTCCGCACCTGAGATCATCACGACACGGAACCTGTCATGTGAAGCCATGATCTGAGTTTTAATAAAATAAGAGATATAACCGGAATATGCCAGTGACAACAGAGCACCCTGACACACCACTGTGGACAATGGAGGGTGAATACCTCAGCCAGGTGTGTCCTTCAGCTGCTCGCACAGGCTGATGGCTTCTTTCCTTCCTGTGTCAAAACTCCCATCCCAAGACAAACTGAGTGAAATTAGTTCTGAGAGAGGGTGAAACGGTGAAGCTGGAAAGGTCATTTATTGTATTCAAAAAGAAACCTCACGTATCGTGAACACATACATGACCTGTAAATATTGTGGATGTTGACTTGGAAACCAAAGTTCATGCTCTTAAAGAGTCTCTAGATGTGGACACAGGGGCCCACAGGATGAATCCAGTTGTGATGACTCAGCTTCAGGAGTCTAACTCGTACTGTAGTTTTGCTCGTAGCTCTGAGTCCTTACATTTTTTTGGGGAGGTTTTTCATTAGGTTCTCGTCCCCAAACACCACCTAGCTTGTCCTGATTCAGGATTACGAAGCGATGGACAGGTTGGGAGCAGACGCCCGTATCTTCTCTTCCAGTTTCAACATGGAAGGTATATGCGAAGACTTGAGCGCAGTCTTGAAGGACGGAGGGTTGTCCTTCTTGTCCGCCCTCGACATCGGCTGGCTGCAGTTGTTGAAGGGGTCGTCGCTGTAGTCGTCATGTTGCACGGGTATGTTGCGGCTGCGCCTCTTTATCTTCTTTGTGCACGCAGCGATGCGCTTGGAGATGAGGTAGACCATCTCGCAGATGTTCAGGATGATACAGAGGGCAGAGGCGCCGACCATGAAGTAGGTAAAGACCTTCTTCTCAGTGGGGTGGCCAATGTAGCAGTCCACCTGGTTGGGGCAGGGCCAGACCTCGCACTTGACCAGCCTTGGCAGGTAGAAGCTGTCGTAGACCCAGTGGAGGATGTAGAGGAAGGCGACCTCGATGACCGTTTTCACAAGGAGGCTGGTCAGGTAAGTCCACCACAAGCCGCCGTGTTTTTTACCCGGGTTAGAGTACTTCTTGACGTTGTCATGGTACTTGGCCTGGTGCTTGCGATCACGGTCTTCGCGGTAGGCCACATGCATGACCACCATGAACGAGGGGCACGTGACGAAGATGAGCTGCAGGGCCCACAGGCGGATGTGGGAGATGGGGAAGAAGTGGTCGTAGCAGACGTTGGCGCAGCCGGGCTGCTTGGTGTTGCAGTCAAAGTCTTTCTGCTCGTCGCCCCACACTCGCTCCGCCGCCACCACGTACACCATCACCCTGAACACGAACACCACAGACAGCCATATTCTCCCGAAAGCTGTGGAGTATTTGTTCACCCCACTGAGGAGGGCTTGGAAGTTCTTCCAGTCCATGTCCTCGGACGAAAGTCAAATCGTTCTTCTCTGGAATTCTTCTCTAGTAGTAGTTTATCCTCAAACCTGGAAATAGCAAAATGAAAAATGAGTCATCATGTTCTCACTGTCTGCTTCATTTTCTACTCAGTGAACATCAGTGTTAGTGCTGCCTCTCTCCTCTTTAATAACACAGAACATTTTATTCGGACTTTTTCTAATCGTTACATTGTCTTCCAAATTTGATTTAACGTGAAAACATCCCTCACAGAACTGATTTCTCAGCTCCACCTTAAATGAAGTCACCACAATAACACACAGGGAGTAGGAGGCCTGAGGCCAAACCCGTCGTAAAGAAAACACGTTGGAACAACGTTACTAAAACTACTCAGTGTGTTTGGAGAAAATATAACTTTAAATCTTCTCTGTCAATATTTATTTCCTATGAGTCATCAGGATTGTCCCGTTGAAAGTTCGACTCATTAAGTACAAATGGTCTCTAAACATCACACAATTAAATCACAGAGGCTGCTAACGTGGCCGCTTCGTTAAAGACAACGAATCAACCCAATCTGAAAACTCTCAGTTCCAACTGGCTGAGACGCGACCTGAGAAACTCACGAAGCGCCACTCATCTCAGACACATCAAAAAGTTCGTCATAAAGAGTGGTTTCCACTTACCAACAGAGGCTCTACTCCATGATGAGTTCAAAGACGCGTGATTTCATGTATTCCCACTGATTTGTTCCTGGTTAAAAGTGGTTTTAGTCCTTTAACGCGCAGATGAGAGTCCCTGCGCCAGGTAGCGAGCGCCAGTGTTGAGAAATGCGTCCGTGGGTGGGGTTAAAGAAGAAAGACTGGAGCTGCTTCAGAAGATCGCCCTTTTTTTCTTTCTCTACTCCCCTCCCTCTGCTTCTCTGCCTCTGTCTCGCTCTCTCTTCATTCCGCACACGCCAGAGTTCAATGACTTTTCCAATATGAATAGGAACATGTCCTCAAGTTAAAATGCGCACAAAGCATCTCCAGGTACATGGAACAGGAGTTGGAGAGGAGGTCTACACGTGGAGGATAATGTTTCGGATCCAGAGACCCAATCACAGCCGTTGTGGTTTCGAGCCCACACATGGTTCAGAGCTGTGGTGGGTAAAATGGGAACCAGCAGGGGATCCAATGCAGTGCCCTGAGGAACATTTTAGTTTTATTTCAAAGTACAATATATATTTCAAAGGGACATGTGTTCATCATCTCCATACACATGTTTCAGATTAATAGAATTATGATAGCATATATGTCTCTTTATAATCGGTTAAATTAAGCATTTAAAATCAATGTGATTGTCTAATGTGACTAAAAATATGTTTTAGTGATGACATGGCCTCATTGTATTCCTGGGCCATGTTTCCAGAAACACAACCCATTGTCATTGTCTCAACTTGTTTGGCAGTATGTACCATACGTAAGAGGCCAACACACCCTGAATTAACACATTGTTACGTTGCGCGTGTTTCCAAAGTATGAGGAGTGCTAGGCAAGACTTGTTTCCTGATTTGTTGTGAGGGGGTAAACAGGGAGAAGTTTGTCCTCTTTTACCCAGATTTTATTTCCTCAATTCCTCTTCCGCCCTACGCCCTCAGGGGAGCCCAAAAGCTGTATTGTGTTTCCTTCATTCTTTATAAGACTAGGCTCTACTCAAATAACACCGTTCATGGACTCACAGTTCGTTCAAACCTCATAAGCTTTTGTCTCTATTCAACTTAAACTGAATTTTTCTTACAATTGGCAGTTAACATTTGTGAAGCTCACTGCACCACCCATGTGCCAGTCTTGTAGGATGAGCAGCCTATTATCAGGAGTGTCTGTAGAAGTTCGTAAGCCCCCATGATGCTGTGAGGATTATCAGATATCACCTCTCTGTGCCACTACCTGCGTGTTCCTGCAGAAATGTGGCTGCATTCAGATCTATTGAATCCTGTGTTTACACAATGGTAAAGACGTGTTCAGATATCACGGCCCCTCAAGTCCAGTCAAGTGTATTTGTATTTCTCAGAGCAGTGACATCTCAATAGGAGTCTTTTATGCTCACGGCCGAGCCCTAAAGTTCAAACTTTCCACAAACACGTGATATAACAGCAGGGGCCACATGCATTATATTGCAGAGTAACCTGATGATCAAGATGAATTCCGATTTGACGTTGAGACATAGATTGAAAGTTCAAAACGTGTCTTTGTCTCACTTTATGTAATAAACAAGTTAAACAAAGTTTGTAGTTCAGTCTGTGAGCAGATAAACCTCAGCTGGCAAGTCTTCTAAGGAAGTGCCTGTGGAGCGAGGACAAGCAACTTCAGTAATTAGTAAAGAAAGGAGAATCAATAAAGAACGACAATAATAATAACAAGATAAATACAGTGATAACAGAATAAAACAAAAATGTACTTGCAAAAAAATAAAATACAATATAAGAACAAGATAATAAACCAATCAGTTGAACTTTATTTGTATAGCCCATATTCAGAAATCACAATTTAACTTTAAGGTGCAACATCCTTTGCCCTTCACCCTCAGCTAGGGTGAGTAGAACTTAAAAACACGTAACCACAGAAGTGTCACAGAGCACATCAACAAAATAACACATTTAAAAGGCAGTGTCTAACATAAATGAAGCGGAGCCTCTATGTTCACAGTATTTGTACAGAAGGAAAGCTCTGAAATAGATGAAGGCAGCAGCAATGACCATTGTAATGACACAGGTATGGCCAGCAATACTAATATATGTGAGGAGGCACATTGTATATCTAAGCAAACTAGTGGTATCATAATCCAAGATAATTTTCTGCAGCAATCCATAATCCTAATTCACTATGTGGCTGCAACGGTAAAGCTCAAGGACTCCAGGGAAGGAAGTGACATGTGTATGAGAAACCAATGTGATGGAGAGGGAGAAAA
Organism: Pleuronectes platessa; assembly: GCF_947347685.1. Classification (NCBI taxonomy): domain Eukaryota; kingdom Metazoa; phylum Chordata; class Actinopteri; order Pleuronectiformes; family Pleuronectidae; genus Pleuronectes; species Pleuronectes platessa. The sequence goes on along the minus strand of NC_070636.1, from coordinate 12,786,857 downwards.
AGGAGAATTCTGGATGGATATAATGGAGCAGATGTATTTTATCAGACTGAAAAATTGTGCATTTATTTCCATCTGTGTATGAATATAAAAGGCAGAATGGATGTGATTCAAACTGGGTAAAATACCTCTAATAAACAGACTGCTGACAGCTTGTCGCTAACTCTGGCAGCTGTGAGCTACAACTCTCAGAACGATGTTAGAAATATCAGCCGCCGGTTGTTCTCTGTGATCTGAACACAACATCTGTACGTGCCACATTTAGAGCCGCCTCGAAGACGAGAGGAGGACTCGAATGAGACGCGGGGGGGGAGGGGGAGACTTTATTTTGGCTTTAGATGAGCAACTGGTCCAGGCAGTCTGCCGGGACACACCTGCAGGAATGCACCCCATGACTCAACCTCTATCAGGCGACATGTCTTAACAGGAAGGAGAAGCGCCGAGCGAAATAAACACCTCGCTTTTCGCCTAGTGCTGCTGCAGCTGTGAAAGGAAAGAAACGCACCAGCAGCAAAGAAAGGAAGACAGATAATACTCAGGAAGAGATGGGAGTGGTCGCATAATGGGAGTGATAAACAAGAGCCGCACATGCTGGGGCCTCTTTATATTACATCATTTATTTTTGTTTAATTAACTCTTCATGTCCAAGGCCAAGAGGCCGTTTGGACAATATTTCCTGTAGTAGTGCAGAGGTCAGTGTGGAAAAAATGTGACTCACATCCACACACACACACAGACACACACAGATTTTTTTTTCTCATCTACACCTTGTGGTATCTCGTCTTTCCAGTATTTTCGGTTTCATCTGTAGAGGCTGTGAAGTTTCAGCTGCCACTCCAAAACACACAAGTTGATTTCTGTAACAACTAGTTACTGTATTAATCCACAGGCCTCATTTGTTCACAGGTTTCATTGGTAGTACTGAACTGAAACAGATGTTAGCGGTGCCAGTGAGAAACGTTGTGCCGTCCAATGATACGGCCATTGTTTGTGCAAAGTCTTTATCCAGATAGAGTTTCTAAACGTTGATATTCATAGACATCAAGTACAACATGTATTCACTTTCACTACGCTGATGTTCTAGTTCAAGGTTTCAGAAGATGAAATTTCCCACCCCCCCTGTGGATACAATTGAAAACATCCAGGGTAAGTACACAAGCCATCTTTTTACCGTCCCCTGGCACGTTGCAGTGTAAATACTGGAATCATCCATCCAGAGGCAGCCCGGGCGGTTAAATTCCTGCGCTGGGTGGTTCCACGCGTCAGGGCAGATGAATCAGAGGAGTGGGAGACTCCTCCTCTGCCCTCCTTTAAGTATCAATCATGCCAAACAATGAGGGCGCCGCTCATAGCAACAGGGCGATCTGGTGCGGCCAGTGGGGAGGGAGGGAGGGAGGGAGGGAGGGAAGGAGGGAAGGAGGGAAGGAGGGAAGGATGTATTTTTTTTTGTGAAACACATGGAAAAAGTGGAGGCAGAAAGAAAGTGTGAGACGCCATACAGCAGCAGAATCAACATGCTCTTCTCCAGGGAGGCAGCCACTTCACTTTGGTCTTTGCCAAGATTCTTCTGTGTATTAGTAACAACTCGTTCGGAATTAAATTCTGCCTCCACTACTGTGTGGGGACCACATGAAGAAAACAACACATTTTCCAAAACACAAAAATCTTTAATGAAAAGTATGTGAACAACTCTGCAGCCATGAAGTCTGAAGAATGAAAAAAAAAAAAACCTGATATCAACAACAGCAAAAGCTGAATTTCGACTTCATTGTTCTCTACACAACAACACAATCTCTCCAGACTTTTGATAAATTACATAAAGTACAATATTTACAACAAGACTTCAACATGCAAGAGAAGGGGTAAGACACAGTACATTGAAGGCTCTGAGGCTGGGCACAAGCAGAGGGAAAATCTTACGCAGAGAACCACATGTATACTCTCCAAACCACAGGGTGACTCACTGGCTGGATAAAACAAATTAGCTTTTTTTCTTTTTTTTAGGGACTGTAGTGTAGAGCTTGAATGTGTTTAAAAAATCAAATCAAATCAAATCAAACAGCAGAGATCACATTCCAGATCAGTGACACATTGGACTTGTGGTCTCCTCTGACCCTGGACCCAGGAACAGTCAGGAACTAACTCCGTCGTAGTTCAGTCTGTGAGCAGACAAACGTCAGCTGCCAAGTCTTTTAAGGAAGCGCCTGTGGAGCGAGGACAAGCAACTTTCCTTTCTTGTGCCTCTGCTTGTTTGTTCTTTCTACAAGTCTCTCCTCAGTATCTCAAGATATGGCGACTCTGTACGAGGGCGCCGGGGTTACTGGGGTCTTTTCCCTTCCCAATTTTAGAGTGCTCTGGTCCATCAAGGTGCTACCGCTGGACATCTGGTCGGTCGTGACGTGGCGAGAGTGATGGACCTTGCTGATACATTCGCGTAAGCGTTTGCCAATCAGGTAGAGGATTTCAATAATGGAGAGCAGGATGCAGACCAGGCTGCTGACCACCATGAAGAGGGTGAAGATCTTCTTCTCGGTGGGCCGGGAGATGAAGCAGTCCACCTTGTTGGGACACGGCTTCTGCTCACACTTGATGAGCAGTGGGAAGTCGTAGCCCTCGTAGATGTGATAGACGAGGTAGACGAAGGTGGCGTCCACGGCTATTTTGAAGACTAAGGTGAGGACGTAGGTCCACCACAGGCCACCGCGCTTCTTGCCGGTGTTCATGTAGAGGCGTTGGCAGTTCTCGCCGTACCTGAGTTTGTTCTTGCGTTCCCTGTCATCCCTGTAGGCGACGTGCATCACCACCAGCATCGAGGGGCAGGTGACGAAGATGAGCTGCAGCGCCCACAGCCGGACGTGGGACACGGGGAAGAAGTGGTCGTAGCAGACGTTGTGGCAGCCGGGCTGGGCCGTGTTGCACTTGAAGTCCTTCTGCTCGTCACCCCACACCTTCTCCGCCGCCACCACGAACACCATGACCCGGAAAAGGAAGACGATCGAGAGCCAGACTCGACCGAAGGCGGTGGAGTACTTGTTCACTCCACTGAGGAGGCCCTGGAGGAATGCCCAGTTCATGACGAGGTCTGTTCACGGTCTGTCCTCTCTTCCTGCTGATGGAAGACAGGAGACAGTTTCAGAAATGTACCAGCCTGGAACAAGGAGAGAGACCGGACATGTTGTAGAGGAGAATAAACAAGAGAAGAAGGGAAACTGAGACGGAACTGGTTCATTAACACAGGAACTCATTTGTTCACGTCTTAAGAAAAAAAAAGAAGAAAAGACGAAAAGGAGAAAAAAAAGCGTAAAATGAGCTTAAAAGAGATTTAGGTGGTTTAAAAAGTCTCAAAGTGAACAAGACGGTCCTAGTTCGTCGCTGTACCGAGACAATCACACAACTCTTTCTCAAATCACACCACATCCTCACTGCCGCTCTCAAGTTTCTACCATCGTGCGCAATTACGCGTATCCAAAATGCCCACGTTCACAAACGAGTGAATCCAAACAAGTTCGCCTGACTTTTATACTGAGTCGATAAGAATAGCACGTGAATACTCACAGTTTAACCTCTGGTCGCGGACGAAGCGGAGGAACGGGATCAGGATGAAGCTCTGCGCTCAGACATCCAGCGGATTTCTCAACAGCACAGCGGACGAGCGGAGAGTGAGTGGGTGAGTGAAAGAGGCGGTGGGTGGAGCTGTTCTGCTGCTGTGTCGTCTCCCCTGGCCAGGTGTGGCTGCTCCAACTCTCCCTCCCTCCTCCAGGTACATAAAGAGAACCCCCAAGGTTTCATACAGATGGTTGAAATACAGTTGACGTCCTGTAGCCAGATCGGAATAATTTAGACTCATGTCTATTATTTGCTTTAGAAAATGTATATTTCAAATCATTTATTAATAACGTTTCATTTATTTATTATAATATAGTTTATTCATTCAATAATACTAATATAATAATTATACATTTTTGAATTTGAAACTTTGGAATAGCTGTTCATAAGAAATATGAAATACTGACTGATATATAAAACTATTAAATTTGAAAATGTTTTTAGGAGAATAGCACTACATACAAATTACTGAAAGAACAAAATAATTAGTAACTATTTAAATGAAATAGTTAATATAAGTGTGGTTGTTTTTATTTGTTTATTTGCTTAATTTGTTTGCATGAAACCAGTAGAACATACAAATAAGCAGTTTTAACTGGTAAAATACTGACTGAACTAAAAAAAAAAACACTAAGTACATAATTTGCTTAAAAAAATATAAAAATATTTTGCATTAAACCAGTAGAATGAACAGTCAGGTGGTTACTGACTGCTATACATATCTCAAAAAAGATACTACGTGAACTAGACAACAAAGTGTGTGTAATAAATATATTTATATCTATATAACAATGAAGGAGTAAACCAACAAGTCGTTATCAAAATGCAACTTTTAATAAGTAAAAATATGACAGTCAAGCTGTAGAAAACGGTGTTCATTGAAATATTTACATGACAGAAGATGTGGCTTCAAAGACCATGAACACACACATGCTCTCACACTTTCACTGCCTCTACATACACATACAAAAAACATCAAGCGTGTGCCTCTGATGCGTTCACTCGTATTCTCCACAGTCCGAGATGATCACTTTCTGCTTCGGCTTCCCATCTTTGTTCCCCTGAGCCTGAAGAGAGAAGATCATTTCAAACGACTTGAAAGTATGTTTCACTTTGAAATCTATATCACAATATAATAGACTTTAGTCACTGTAACACAAGTGTTTATAGCTATAAACAGGTTAAAACCTTTTTTATACCATTTGAAATTAAATTTAACACCAAACGAGTGATGCAAATAAATACCAAACATATATTTGTTCCAATTTAACATGTTGATGCCCTTTTGACACTGTGCAGTTTGCTTCGTAAGTACCTCCAGCCTCTGGGTTTATTCACCACGAGTGCTCCTCATTCTCAGGGCACTTTTTGTTCAACTTGCATTTCCCAATGTTGATAAACTAGCTAGCAGCCTGACTAGAGAGGCATTAGTTTACTCACAAACTCAAACAGAAACAGAGACTAAGCAGCACATAGGGGAATCTGTTTTCCTGCCTCTTTGGTCTGGCCGAGCAGAGACATTTTCAAGATGAGCTTCGATGGTGTCGTGTCAAAACGATGAAGACCCAGCCAATAAGAATTTAAGAAAGTTTCATTCTTTTAAGGTCTTCTATTTGTAAAATGTAATTTAAGACATTGTAAGAGTTCTTAAAGACCTGCTGCCACCCTGACAGTGTACTGCAGTTATGGGCACTAATTCACTTATATGTTCCAAACAGTGTCTCATTGTTTAAAACTTTATCTTTATTTATCTACACTAAGTAATGAAACAGACTGAACCATCAATTACAGCATTTTATTAATTATAAACAAGCGCGGAATGAGAATATTTAGCTCATAACTTATGTTTTCATCTGCATTTGTTTGTTTGTTAGTTATTTGGTTAGTTTAATGATACAAAAACTACAAAACTAATCAGGGGGCTAATCCAGGATTCGTTCACTTTTGTAAACATTGTGAGACAGGTTTCTTTTAAATTTTTTTGTTGATTTCATGGATCTTAGACGGAGGTATATGCTTTACTGAGTGACCTAGCTTGATTCTTCTCATATAGCCTTTTATTAGTTTTGGTAAAGTTAAGCCCTTTATGTTTTACCTCCATCGCACGGAGCACGTCCATCCCCTCCACCAGCTCGCCGAACACCACATGTTTGTCATCCAGCCAGTCTGTCTTGTCAGTGGTGATGAAGAACTGAGAGCCATTCGTGTTGGTGCCCGAGTTGGCCATGGAGAGCTGTCCTGTGAGCACAAGAGACATGGATTTATCCAGTCACCCACAGAATCTACTAGTAAACACAAACCACAGGCCTCACCCACAGACGTCCCCACACACTAAGCACTGCTTACAAAACTCACCTGGTTCAGTGTGTTTCAGGATAAAGTTTTCGTCATCAAACTTGCGGCCGTAGATGGATTTGCCACCGGTGCCGTTGTGGTTGGTGAAGTCGCCTCCTTGGCACATGAACTGAGGGATGATGCGGTGGAAGCTGCTGCCCTTGAAGCCAAAGCCTTTGTCATGTGTGCACAGGCAGCGGAAGTTTTCTACACAAGATGTGAGAATAGATATTTGTGTTATTGTTTGTTTTTAAGTTGGAGTTAATTTTCTTTTTATAGGAGGTGCACAGATTAATGAACTTCTTTATGCAAAAAACCTAAGCATGTGTAGTTTCAATATGTATTTTTTAAGATGGGATGTTATCGAGCATTCACACATATAGGAAGTGGCCAATTATATCACGTTAAAACAAATACTAAAGTACAAACACTGGCCAATCAAATCAATTTCATGCAAATACAAATCCTGCCTGACAGAAAACTTCTAAATAATCCTGGAGAGATCAGGCAGAGTCAGTGTGTGAACCTGGTGTGTGTTCATCTGGTTGTGGAGTTTGCTGCACAGTACATTTCTTCAGCATTGCATGGACAGGAAGAAAGTCACGTTAACACCAAAAGGGAACTATATTGTGTGTCCTGAACTGGAAACTGATTGGTTGCAATTGCGCAAGCACCAAGCATCAGGCACATCCCCCATTAAACCCCAAAACAAATAGTGCATGTGACTGGTCAGTTAGATCCACTCAGGACACTGCATACACACCTGCTGTCATGGGAACGATGTCCGCCCGCAGGAGGAAGCGTAGTCTCCCTGCCATCTTGTTGCCGATCTTGATGTCCATATATACCTGAGGATTAACTCGGCCCTTTTTAGCAGGAGGCTCAGCCTACAAAAAAAAGATCTTCATTTACCATCTTAATTGGGTTAGAGTCAGTAACACCAGCAGCAGGTAGATTGAACTGTCACCTCCTGTGTTGCCGTGGTGGTTGTTTCTCCCCCCGCTGCCTCAGCATCAGCCTCCTCCGAGGTCTTCCCCGAGAACTTCTTCAGCCAGTCGTCGTCCGACCACACTGAGGGAGAGCACAGTTCAAATCAAACCGGTGGATTTAAAAATCACAGCAGAGGGGAAGTCATCAGTCAATAGGTTTCCAATAATCACCTGGTCGGGATGAACCTTCTTTGATTCTCATGGGTTTGGCGATGTTGACTCGGACAGTGCGACCGAAAAGCTCCGACTCGTTCTGTTGAAATAAACAAAAACATTAATATCAACAGAGGGTGATGTTGATTCAATCTCTGGGGTGCGTTTAAACGGTGACCCAATTCAATGGCACCGAAGGAAACTATTTTACTGTGCAGGAACTACAACGTGTTCTCCTACAGATGCAGGTTGTTGAATATGACCTCGAATCAAAACTAGTCTGTCGTCAAGTTTCACATGCTTTTTGTATTTGTGCATGCTGAAGAGAAAATTATACTGTAATTACATTAGTTTTCATTTCAAAATTTGCTTTTTATCTAGTTTTAGTCGTGTAAATTAAGTTATATATTTCATATTTAAATTTTGTCGTCGCATTCATTGATCACTGGAATGTGTATGCAGGAATGTGATCCACTTACCATGTTATCGATCGCTGCGGCTGCATCCTACAGAAGAGAAAGATAAAAAGGGTTAACCCTGAAAGATCTTCCCGGTGCAATAGCTAACTATGATAACAAATCATTCACCTGTCAGTCTACCATTAACCTTCTTCAGAACAAGACAGTATGATTCTTCAATGATGCTGATCAATTTACTCCATTCTTTACACACTATAGCATCGCCACAGTAATAACTGAAGATTGCCCATTACTGACAATACTTTCAACAGTCTCCTGAGTGAACATCAGTTGTTACATAAGAAAGAAATAGCTATATATAAAACAAAACAAAATATATACAAGATATAAAAAGTACAACGGAAAACAGGAGAGACTGTGGATGTGCAATATGCCATATACTGTTGTGGTTGTTAATGTTACACAGAATTATAGTAATCATGTTTTATAAACGGTGTGCTCTTATGGTTCATGGCTGCGAAAAACATGGATCCAGGACATTTATATGTAATTTAATTAATAGTATAATTATAAGTATTCAGGTATTTTCTCATTGAACATACAAATGAATTAGTTGATATCAGAATACTGCAGCTAGGTGTTGGCGTTATGACCAGAAAACTATATCAAGATAAAACTACATCATTTGTTATAGTTAATTATCAAGATAAATATCACTTAATTATTTCTGTTATCTTTAAAGGCTGATATTTGCTCCTGAGTGAAGGTTGAGATTTATACAATCGTCTTTAAGAGCAGAGACTGACAAACACTTGATCAGATCTGAAATGGATGAATCATGTTATACTCCTCACTGTGCTTACACAAAGTATTAATGTTAAATCAATATGTATGGGACTTTGTATTGTATTGCTATTGATAACAGTTATATTGTGGTGATTGTTGATATTGTTTAATTGCCCAGTTGTAATTGCAGCCAGTTTACTTTAGCACTATAACTCCTACATACCTCAGCCATTTCAAACTCAATGAAGGCAAATCCTCGGTGCTTCTCTGAAAACAGAATAGAAAACAGATTAATGCAGCTTCACTTTAAAAATCATTTAAATCCCCGACGCAGTGCAGTTACTGTACAGTTCCAGCTCTCACCTGTTTCATAGTCTAACGGTATCTGGATGTCTGTGATGTCTCCAAACGGGATAAACGCTGCGTGTAAAACCTTCTCGTCCACCTCCTCCGCCAGACCACCTGAACACAAACACACAACTGAGCTCGGCAATAGGCAACAAATCCGCCTATTCATGGAAGTGTACTCACTCCTGTGTATAGTCGATGTTATGCGCATTTTAACGAGAGGAAAACGAGGCAGGTTTACGTGTTGTATTCAAGATCCTGGACCCTTCACCTAAAGTGTAGTGTTGTATCATTTCACTGTTGAACCACATTGTACCGGCTGCTTCTCCCCGCGCAGTTATTCACGTTATATCCACTTTATACATGTTTGTGCTTTACACCGTCGAAGCAACAACACAACTGAACTAACTTCGCACACACTAAAAACGTTACTTCTGCGGGTTTTAATGAGAAATAAGGAGAACTCACCGACATACAGCACTCGTTTGGTAGACGCCATATTGGATCTGACCCTTCAACCCTAACCCCGGGAGTTTGTGATTGGTGGAGGGTCACTAAAGCCCGCCCCTCTGGTCTGGTGAGTTGTACCGCCCCCTGTCAGGGGAAACCTGAACTTCAACTCAAAATGTGTGAAACAGTTCTGTATTTATCAAACTAAAGAGCAATGTCATTATAATGATAATAACGTTTATACTTGTATATATTTGATCTCAGTTTTATGATTCATTATGCACTTTATGAAATGTGGTGCTCTATTATCTCTGCTGATGATGATAATAATTAGATAACTGGACAGAATGTCATCTAGCTTTTTCATGATAATAATAATAAGGATAATAATGATGATAATAATAATGATAATAAAAACAATAATACAGTAAAACATTTTACAGTTACAAAATGCTTCACAATAAGCAATACAACAAATTAATCGAAAAGCCAGATATAGTAATAAAAAAGGTTTGAAGTATGTTTTGAGGTAATTCTAATATATAATTAGAATTAACAAACAACTCATAATAAATTCAGGGAAGTCTCTCGTAATAGGAGAAGCAGCAGCATTATTAATCACATAAATAATGAATCTTTTCTAAAACTTTTTGTAGCTGGTGTACATTCCCTGCTAGAAATAAATAAGGCTCTTAAGTTCATCGTGTCCAATGAGCTGTTTGACCTCTGACCTTTCTAAAAACTAAAAAAGAATATGGATAAAAACTGGCTATTTTAGGTATTGCTATTGTTGACATGACAGCCAGAGGAAAGGGATTTAAAAAACCTGGCAACCACATATTTCTTTTCTATTGACTACTTGTAACGAATGTAGACAAATTCTTGTTTGACCAGCTTCATTAACAGTTTAAAAAATATGCCTCATATGAAAGTGGCAACATGCATTTTTTGCTTAAGATTAAGCAGGCTAATAGTCCCTTTACTTTGCACTAAAGGTAAAAGTGTTGGCCTCTTATCGTACAAGACATGTATTACTATCAGCCAGCTCTACATCCTCTTCCTTATCAATGAGCTTCTGCCCTCTGATCTTTTCAGTGTGACAGAGGAGACTTTTTCCAGGAACCTGTAAAATCTTCAGAAGAATTCTTCCTCCACTTCTCTGAAGGTTTACTTCCTTCCAAAAGTGATTCCATCTTTCTCTGCTCCCTGCTCCGATAACTGGTATATATCCCCACTGACCACTTGTCCTTCTGTCTGGCTGTCAGTTAAAACATTCTTCTGTATATAAATTACATTAAGAGCAAAAATGATTCCACTTTGATTTGTCTACTTTATCCAAATCATGGAAAAATCCTATTTCTTACGTAAATGTCATACTCAAGTTCCCACGCTGCAACAACTTTAGTTGAATGTAATTTGACCAAGGAACAATAAGGAATGACGAGATCTCTAATTTATAAAAGCCGAAAAATAAAAAATGACAGTTTGAGCAAAACATTCAAGTTGACAGATATTTATCCATAACAACATCGTAGACTTAAATACAAAATTAGATGCAATTAGAGATTAAGAATTTAAGAGCTCAATATAAAATCATTTAAAAGGAAGACCTTGAAATCCTGGTTATGATTATTACCTTGATGTTTCTTATTTAAGGATCAGTGACAATTCTCTGAAGGAATTTTATATTGACCTATCTTTCTGTCTTGAATGCGAAAATACCTTTTTAAGAGGTAAACTTAAATACTATCTTTCTCCCCTTAATGTCACTTTTATCAACCATTAGTCCAAAGGACTCCTGCTCAGCCAAAATAAAAATACTGTATGATATTTAACATTATATAATTTATGGCCTGACTATTCTGCCCATTACCCTGTAACACTAATGACTCTGTGTTACAGGGTAAACACTGAGGGACAGCACAGTTCAAACTGAACACAACAGGTTACATTCAAGGATTAAATAACACAAGAGTGGTGACCATGATGTATCAGTCCTTTATTGAGAATACCACACACCCATGAAAACATGATCGGAGGAGTCCTTCATTTCAAATCAAGTATCAAATGTCAAGCAAAGAAAAAGAACAAGGTTCATTTTCTTTCTAGAAAACGTATATCTCTTTCGCCAGTGATTGAAGGACCTTCGTTCAAGATTCATTTAAAACGTATTACAGATCGAAAAAATTATGAACTGAAATGTTTTTTAAATGTTCAAGTATTCTTCAAAATTCCATTTTCCTTTTTTTTCTTGGTTTTAAATTTTTGCATAATACTTCCGAAGGCTCTGGTGTTTGGAGTCAGCGTAGCGTTTCTCTTCCCATTGGCTTTTTCTTCGCCCTGAAAAAAACACACTTTTCATTAATGCCACAAAATATCTAATATGCATGATCATGAATTGGTTTTCTGTTTGTGTATGATCATACCACTCCAATACAACACACAGTCTTCAGGATGTGGCAGCAGCAGCAGTAGTAGCCATGGTGCCCACTTTTTGAGTGGCGTCTTTCTTTGCCTGATGGGCCTGAAGCACGGCGACAGCTTCTTCCACCTGTACAAAGAGATCGTAAAGTATCAAGTCACAGTGTGCAGTGTGCTAATCGGATGACAGCCCCTTCAGTGTGATCAGGACAGAGGTGGCCACGTACCTTTGAGCGCAGAGATTCATGAGACTCCAGCATGTGAAGCAGTTCAGAGTTGTCGATCTCCAGCAGCATGCCAGTGATCTTTCCCGCCAGGTTGGCATGCATGGCCTGAATCAGAGGGAAAAGACGCTCCCCTATTCGGAAAAAAAAGGGAAGGAGAATAAATCAGCTTGTTGAAAAATGTAAAATCATTTAAATAAATTCATTGTGAAATAGACGTCTTACCCAGCATCTGTTTCTGCTCCTGAGGGGGCGCTGCAGCCAGCATGGAGGCTGTGAGGGGCTCCTGGCCCTGAACGTGCACAGCTGGCTGAGCCTGAAAGAACACATAAAGAGGATAATAAAGACAAAAAAAATCTATTTATTTTCTGAAAGAGGATGTTTTGACTGATCTTTTGCACACACCTGCTGTAAGGCAATCGGCTGCACCACCTGAGGGTTGGGGTTGCGGACGCCAGTGGCGTATTTGTAAGGAGGCATGGCTCGGGGGCCTGGGACGCCCATGGAGGGACGAGGAGCCATGGACTGGCCAGCACCTAGTGGCGAATAGAGGAAATGGGGCAAGATTTACACAGATTCTTGACAACTTTTACAGTATGGTGGTGTATGGTGATCTGTCTGCCCGCTTGCTATTGGTGAACACACCTCGTGGTCCCTGTGTGTTGTTATTAGGAGTCATGTGTCTCAGGTTGGCCCGAGGTCCTGGCTGACGCAGTGAGTTGGGGATCCCCTGGAAACCACCTGAGGGACAGAAGCATTAATGGACTCCATGTGTAACCGCACACAGGTTTTAAAATGAACGATGAAGTTTGAGTAAACTAAGTTACTGATAGGACCTGGACAGACCTGGTATTAACATCCTTCCTGAAAGATCCCATCGCAAGTGGACAGTTCTAAGTTTGTCTGTTCACACCAATTGTGATCTCACCTTCCTGCTTTCCATGCAAATTAACACACAGGACTTTTATGTTCCTGAGGCCAAAGGATGTTTTTACCCAGTCTGAGTTTACAGGTGTGACTGATGACAAAATGTGAGTGTGTCTGTGTGAGCCAGTGAGCGAGAGAGAGCGGTAGGGAGAGAGAGGAGTCAGGAGAAGCCGAATGAATCAACTGAGCTACGTGCAGCTTTGCTATGAAGAAAGATTTTACCCTTTAAAAATAAAGTATAAATCTTTCTGTGGTGATCGATGTCTTTTCACTCAACTAATATAATGTGGAGATCTGAGTGATCAGATCTCAGGATGCATTGAAGAAGCTCTGAGTGCGTTCAGACCTGAACTTTGTCGTTTGATCTGGCAGGGCGGATGTTGATACCAGGTCTGAACGTGGTGATAGATGCATCGTCAAATAAAGCCAAACACTCACCTTGACCTCTACCACCTTGTTGCTGCCACCGGGGGTTGGGACGCATTTGGGCCAGCTGATTGGGTGCATAGTATGTAGTCCTATTCTGGGCCTGCTGGACTCAAGAAAGAACGGTGTCATCTAACAGTGTCATTTGAATTCTGAATTTAAATAAAGTATATCAGCATATTTTAAATCCATTTTATCTAAGAGAATCTCCCTGTTGAATCCAAAACCACAGCGATTAATAATATTAATAATGCATTTTATTTGACATTATCTTTCTAGAAACAAAATGACGTCCGACAATATATCGTAAATGATCCCATATGGGATAGATGCTATGTATGGCAGACTGATCTAATCAGATGTGTCTTGAGTTGAGATTCAAGCAGTTTGATAGAGTCCAGTTGTCTGATGTGAGGTGGGAGAGACCTCCAGAGTCCTGGTCCAGAGCATCTGAAGGCTCTGGCTCCCACAGTGGTGAGTTTGAATGTGGCGACAGCAGCCTAAAAAACATTTTTATGATTTTTATGTAGCTATGATTCTGGTCAACTTGGTCACACCTGTGGCACTGCTGGCATGAAGTATCCGCTAGTGGGCTGGAACTGATTGATGATAGCATTAGCGGGCATGGCTCTCATGCCTGCGATACGCTGCATGTACTGATTGGTGAGGTGGGCCTTGCGCTCCTCTTTGCGCTGAGCCAGAGCCACGTAGAGCGGTTTGGAGCCAACGATCCGGCCGTTCATCTCGGTCACAGCCTTGGTGGCTTCTTCAGGGGAGGAGAAGCAGACAAAGCCGAAGCCTTTGGAGCGGCCCTCCTCCAGCATCACCTGAAATGAAGAGGGAGTGTGTCTGAGTAAATTCAAACATACACATTGTTTCAATGCCGACCACTGCCCTCTCGCCTCCCGCTGCCAACAAAGTTAAAGACACATCCCATCCTGGACTTCAATCTTTAAAGCTGCCATCCTCTGGGAAAGGCTTCAGGTCTTAAAAACGAATCCCTTTAAAACAGTTTCAACCTCATGGCCATATGTATTCCGAACACTACAATGACTTATCTATATATGATGGCTGGTGCAATTTATGTTATATCTATGCCCTTTTTTTATAAGAATTTCCCTTTTTCTTTCAGTGAATTTCTCTCTTCTCTGACTTTTTTAGTATTTTTCCATCCATCCATCCATCCACTCACCCATCTATATTCTCATCTACTCATCAATCCACCCATTTTGTATTGTATAAGTGTTTTATTTTGTAGTGGTGATGCACTGCATGATTATACTGATTTTATTTACCTTGGCACTTGTGATGGATCCGAATGGAGAGAACTCCTTACGCAGTTTCTCATCATCGATGGTGTCGTCCAGGTTCTTAATGTACAGATTTACACCCTGAAAGGAAACAATCAACCATTAAGTTTCGTTGAAAATAACACATTATCGAATAAAAATATATAATAGTGACCGTATCTAGCGTTTATGTTCCTGCTGACCTGATAACGACTGATCCTTTCTTGTTTCAGCATCTCAAACTTCCTCTTTAGCTCGTTCTGCCGCTCCATCTTCTTCTGCGCCCGCCCCACAAACACGGTCTTGCCATTGAGGTCTGTGCCGTTCAGGTCCTCTACTGCCTTTGGATGAAGACAGAGTTATCAGAGGAACTTTCTAGGACATTAAAATACACATTTCACATTTCCATGGGGCCAAAGTACCTTGTTGGCATCCTCGTGTTTCTCGTAACTAACAAATCCAAAGCCTCTGGATTTGCCAGTGGGGTCTGTCATCACTTTTACGCTGAGGGTTTTACCTGCACAGGCCAATAATTGTAGACAAAAGACAAGAAGAAGACTAGATTAGGATTTGTATGTAACGAGTGCAGTGCACGTTCTAAACCTGCCAGTTTGGAATGGGCTTTTCTCTTGGTATGTGTTCAGAGCTACATCAGAATTATTCCTTGCCATCAATGTGTCCTCCTCAAACAGTTCTACAATGTACAGTCACTTTTTATTGTTTGTGAAAACTTTGTGTTCATCCTACCTGGTTTATCTGGAATTTTTTCATAGTCATTGCTTTTCATAAAATAAAACAGAATTTGATTCATCTGTGTATATATTTGAAGGATTGACTGAGTTGGGTGTTATTTTTCATACATTGCATGTCGACTATATCTGTTAAACAATCGACACAATCTTCAGTCCCAAGTTCACAAGCTTTGTAATTCATCATTCTAAAGCATTTCAGGAACAAAACCAACACGTGCTTTTACTTTATAGACAACTTGCTAACGAGTTCTTTGCACGTTTTCACCATGACGGACATCAATACCCTTGACACCAGCTAATATCTGTGTGAAATACGCATAAAAATCTGTTTACCATATTTGTCAAAAAACACCTTCAGCCGCTCATCGTCCATATCGTCCCCAAAGTTCTTGATGTAGACATTGGTAAACTCTTTGGCTCTGGCACCGAGTTCAGCCTCCCGTTCTTTGCGCGATTTGAAACGACCCACGAACCTGAAAATGGAGGGAGAGCAGCAAAACACACTCTCGTAAAACAGTCCTGAGAAACTTGAAAAGCAAACCAGGCTCCATCTCTTGTTCCAATCAAAAAAAACACTGGTCATCCAGGTGTCCAGCACAGACCTGACCACGCAAGCACTTTAAGTAAAGGTTCCTTTGACAACAATCACAGACGACATTTACAACATCACAGCTACATTTCATCATCATTCCTGGAGTAAACGTTGAAAAACAACCACAACAAGCTTCTGTTAACATCACCAGAGGCAGGCAGATATGTTGGCATGCTACACACTGACTACCATCAGAACTCTTGGTCCAAACTGGATGAGGAGGTGGATGGAGAAGGATGGAGAAACAGAGTCTCACAGTACAAAGGAAAGCTGAGGACGACCAAATGATCTTATATACCTTGCTACGACGACCTCTCCCCTTCTGCCATCCAGTATTGCATTCCTGCATTCGATCCATCACTAAAACACACAAGCGTGGTCATACACACACACACACAAACAAACACTCCAAGACGGGTGACCAGCAGGTGGACAAATGGAAGTAACAAAAAAATGCATCTGGTGGGAAAGATTAGTTAAAGGTTTTAGTATTTTCTGTTTGTTTTTTTTGTATCAGTTTAGAGGTTATCTTCCTACTGGCAGTAATGAGTTTATTAGTCAAATTATTCACACACAAACTCTCCAGCTGAAAATCGACAAGACAAGTCAGTTCACTCAACACAAGTGCAGGAACACACACGTCAGATTTATAAAAGAGTAACAAAACGTATCACAGGTTTATATCAGTCTGATCCCAATAAGCTGTCGCCATCGCCTGATATTAATTAGGCATTAACATGTGCTCCTAGATGATCGGACACTCACACCTTGCGGTCATTCAGAAGCATCCCGTTCATCTTCTCAATGGCACGGTCAGCAGCGTCCTGGGTCTCGAAATGGACGAAGGCATAGCCCTTGGACCCATTTTCATCACACACCACCTGGAGAGTGGAGAGACACACTGGAATATAAATGTATTTCTTATGTGTTTAATTATTTATTTTGGCCCTTTATTTTATTTATATATTATCAAGTCATTCAATTGGACCAGCTGATTGGGTGTTTAGTATGTATAAATAGATAAATAAATAAATAAATAAGTGACTTTACCACATAACAAAAACCACAGTTTTTGTTATTATTTATATATTAATCTCTCATATTTTTATATATTCAATTATTTATTTCTGGATGTGCTTTGTATATTATTGAGTCATTTAGTTATTTCTTAATTTGTAATTGTGGCAGTTTTTGTCCTCAATAGCAAACGACTTGCCTGGCTCTGCCTGAAGTTAACAGAACCCATCGGAATGTCTAATTATGTTTAGTTTGTTTTGAGTCCATACTGAAATTTAGCAAATAATTTAAATTATAGAATGATATGTGAGAGAGTGGGAGTTAAACTACAACCATAACCCCATTTAAACAACAATATGGATGGAGACGGGTTACCCTTGTTCTCCTGTTTCCGGTATTTATGCTAAGCTAACAGATAGCTTTTAACCAGGATAGGAAAGTGGGATCATTCCCCTTATCTAAAGCCCCCCCGTTGACGCTTAGGGGAAACTTCTACCTTGCAGGAGAGGATGTTGCCAAAGGCGGAGAAGGTGTCGTACAGGGCCTTGTTGTCAATGGTCTTGTCGAGATTCTTGATGAACACGTTGCCCACTCCAGACTTCCTGAGGGAGGGGTCTCTCTGGGACCACATGATTCTGATGGGCTTCCCTTTCACAACGTCAAAGTTCATGGTGTCCAGGGCTCTCTCAGCTGGGGAGGAGGGTCAGAGGGGCGGGGGAAAAGGTCATGGGGGACTGTTTACACAGAGACATGAGTCTGAAAACATATCAGTTACTGATATGACGCAACATATCATGCATTCATCGTGCGTAGTAAAAACAAATCTCTATTCTGACAGTCCCATTGTGCAACAGTGACTAGAATGCAGCCATGCGCTTTACGCTAATAACAACAGCCCCAAAATAAGAAAACTCCTGGAGAGGTAACAGTAGGCAACTATTAAAATTGTTTGTACCCCTGTGCTGTGTGTGTCACAATGGAGGATCCCTGGTGCCAGCCCGTTTACAGAGCACGCACAGATACTGCAGTCGTCTATGAGGCTGACAAGTTGTCTGTGAGCAGCTGGGACATGTGGTGGCGAGCAGCTGCAGTCAGTAAGCACTTGGCCCCTGTTCTCTGACTCACCACATCCCACCTATGCGCCAGTTACAGTGGAAGAACCTCAGACAACGGCATCAGAATTAGTGTGTTTCAGGTTTGTCTTTATAGCTTTTCACTGTCTACTGCTTTAATTATCACACAGGCTCTTAATGTCCACGTTGGCACAAATACCAAACACCCTTTTGTTCAGTTACTCCACAGTAACACACACACACAAACGCAGGCCGGGCTATCCAGCTAAAAGTGTCTGGTAAACAAAACGGAGCTGCCTTGCGTCTGCTGGCATCAGCAGTTTGGCTCGCAATTGTACTTTACAACCCATGTGCTCAGAAAAGTTGTGTGTGTGTGTCAGTTCGAGTGCGTGTGTGCATCACTGTCAAACGTGGAAGGTTCCTCTATGAATACAAGATGATTGTTTTTGGATTACATGATGCCATTTAGAAAGATGAATGCTGTCAGTGTTGTAAAATGTTTCTTTCTGTCATTTAATAGGTAAAGTTTTATGGGCAGGCAGATTTTTCGACTGCTCAGATAGAAGCTCTATATTTAGAGAGGGGTCCTGAGAGGTATGTGCTGGCGAGGAGTGTGAGTGGAGCACTCTGTACAATTGATCGCAAAGAGACATATTCAACAGGAATTCTCAGATGTGCAACACCACGTCTCTGGAGTGTTCACACTTATATGTAAAGAATTAAATGAAGACAATTGGCTGCATGAAATCATCTGTAGTGACCAGTCACAAACCATGTCATCATTATTTGTGTATAAACGCCTGTAGACCCACAGACACGTGCATGGTTTGGACACCATCTAAATACCCAGAAGCCCCCTCCCCCCACTTCAGATCTAAACCTCCCAAGAACAAATGGTGTATTTTCACTCAAGGTCTCTCCCAGCGAGTGAGACCACCTCTCTGGGAGTGAGCCGGTTGTAAACCATCATTACTCCAGCTGTTGGGAACTGACGTGAGCACAGAGAAGTTGTCACAGGTGTTGATACACGACCACAGAAGAAAAAAAAGGGTCCAGACAAAGTCAACCTTATCACCAGGCCGCTGACGGCAACACAACCACCTGCTACAACTGCTCAACGTTCAATACCACTGGTTGTTCATGGACAACTCTCCGAATAAAGGCACTTGGTACATCTGGCATCAGGTCCTAATAGATCAAGAACTAGCCTGGATTAAGATTCAACTAATCACCAACCAGTTAGAAAATTAACCTGGGAGTAAAACAAACTGGTGTATCAATCAGACCATACAGGAGGTTATTAATCAGCTGTGCTCGTCCCGTTTTCTCTCACTCAGTGGAAATATGGCAGCGGCGTGCGGTGGGAATTAGTTTCACCCTCCGGGTCTTAAAATAGAAGCAGAAATGGGTCAGTTTGGGCTGAACACGAAAGATCAACCGGGATAAACGTCTGTATTTCAGAACTGATAAGCACAACATGGCTTTACTGTTGAGGTTAAAGCATAAGTCAAACACCACATTGGGTCGGGGCTCTAACATCGGCAGTGACAGATATTTCCAGGAGTACACAAGAAGTGGGACAACCAGGCACAAGAACTGCAAGAGACTGAGCTAATTTGCAAAAACTCCATTTGGTGTAGTTGATTCATTGAGGATGAAGAGAATTTGTTGAAGAATAGAGTGGAAGAAAAAAATGGACACATGATAATTAGGTAGATATATGAATCTTGTGATATTGGGTTATGCAATTGTGTTAGAGAGCAGTAAGGTAATGTGCAATCATGTGTAGGTATAGCCTATTTATTTGGACTGTAGTAGGCTATACATTTGGATGAGGTAAATGTGCGATTCAGACTATACAGTA
The DNA here is from genome assembly GCF_947347685.1 of Pleuronectes platessa. NCBI lineage: Eukaryota > Metazoa > Chordata > Actinopteri > Pleuronectiformes > Pleuronectidae > Pleuronectes > Pleuronectes platessa. The sequence goes on along the minus strand of NC_070636.1, from coordinate 12,767,190 downwards.
TTTTTGAATTGATCTATCCAGTTATTATTGTGTGTGCAAACATATTTTGACAGATAACTCTAATCTGTCATTATTGTTGCATGCTGTTATGTTGACAGTTTGAGGCTTGACATTGAAAACATAGGGTGACATTGTCAACATTGGAGGGGTGCATACTTCTCTACCTTTTTCTATACAGGTGTGTGCTGCTGCTGCCACACACACACACACACACACACACACACACACACACACACACACAGGGACAGGACATGTCCTCTTACCGTCTGCAGGCTGGGAGAAGTTGACATAAGCGTACCCCAGGGATCGCCGGGTGATCATGTCTCGACAGACCCGGATAGAGAGCACCGGTCCGGCGGGGCTGAACTTCTCGTACAGCATCGCCTCCGTGATGTCCGGGTGCAGGTCGCCCACGTAGAGAGAAGCCATCGGATAACTCCCGGTCGCTGTGTTCATTCCTCGGAGTTGACTCAGTTAAAATGAAGCTTCTCTCGAACAGAAAATGATCATTCAAAAAAAAAAAAAAGCCGTTATAAAGGAGTCCAGACTGCGGTTCACTCGTCAGAATAAAGACTGGGAGGGCTGTAGCTGTCTGATCCAGCCCGGTGAAGAAAACTTTAAATAAAAGAAAAATCTGAATTGAAAAAGAAGAGAAAAAATAAATCCCGAACTGTTCCGATTCCTCCTTGTTTTTTTTGTGTTTTTAAAGACGCCAACGTCGGGATAAGCCCGAGGCCTCTTGTTTACGATATTTTTTTAAGTTACAATTTTTACGATTTTTTTTAAAGCGTTTGTTTCAAGTATTTCTTGTTCTTGTTTTTATTTAGATTTTGTAGGTTTTGTATTTTGTATTTTTTTTATATTTTAAAGTTTTTTTTTCTAGCACGGTGAGTTAGACACTCACGGTTGTTTTGTGGTCGGTGAAAGAGACTGCGGGAGTGAAGCGTGGGCACTTTATACAGAGAGAGAGAGAGGTGCGGAGGAAACAGTGGCCGGGGTCTCTCTCTCTCTCACACACACACACACACGATGTAAAAGGGAGAGAGCACACTGCACCGTCCCAACTACTCAGCCCTGCTCCCCACAGCGACATCTGGGACGAAACGCACCCTGAAAACTGCTTATTCATGCTTTGACAGGTCGACTAAACAGTGGAAGAACTGTTAAATAATGAAATAAATACTGTCACGTTAAGCTAGTATTCTTTTTTTCTGATTAGTTTGTTAAAACTATATACGACCTTATACAAGAATGGGCAATGTGTTTTATATGATATGGTTTAGAAAATAAGCCTCAATATCATTTCTTTAAGCTTTACAATATTTAGCCTTATGTCCATACAATTGTACCTGATGTTTATTAGAATATTGTTCAATAAAATAAAGATTGATTAAGTGAAAACTATAAGTGAAGACAAAGCATCTTTATCACTACCTGTAGGCTGGCTGCAGTTTAGTCCATACATAGACCTGCTCCTTCATGTTATAGGATGGGAATGGACCAGAATAAAAAGTCAAAGTTCTCAGAGACGGCCTCTGTCATTTTGGGTACTGTGTGTGTGTATCACGCTGATGTCGCTTTAAGACATTTTTCTGTAGCGTGTAATTACCTATGCAAAGGGGGTTATGTTTTCACCAGTAAGGGTTACGCAAAAAAAAAAAAGAAGACAGGATTGAAACCACAGAACTTTGAAGGATGCAGTGTGGGTCAGTAAGTAACCCATCGAATTCTGGTGCAGATTTTAACATTGCAATAGTAGCATTTTCATTGTTTTCCCAGGGAATAATTAATGGAAAAGGGCAAATTTGGCATTTGTAGAGGACTAATATATATTAGTGTGGGAAGGTTTTCTGCAGATTGGATTTAAGGAGACCTTTGGAGGTACAAGCTGCCATTCCCAGTAAATGTTTAAAAAACGTCATGGCTTACAGCTGAAAGTGACTCAAGCTGTGTAGTGACCGGACCTCAATACTGCAACTCTATCCGCCCCAAATGCTGCAGACTCGCGGCCCAATGTGCAAGATGGCAACGTTTGTAATTTGGATTTCCAATTTTAATTCATGAATAGTGGGAGGAAAAGGAGCTGCATCATCCATCTTCATATCCAGTCTGTTCAAAACCACAAGTTTGGAATGACACTTAATAAAGAAAGTCCATAATTTTGCTCAACAGTTTATTACATTAAACCAAAATTATAAATAGATGCAATTATTCAGCTTTGTCCATCGTCCTGAGGAGAAGAGAATATAAATTAGTAGCTTCTACAATGACATTACAAAAATATACAATATTTCCATGTTTACATACCTCAGCAGATCTAGGAAGGCCGAGCGCAGCCCCTTCTGTTTGGGCTCCTGTTTTCTTTTAGACCCATCCATCCTACATCCTCTAGTTCCACCTTTTCCCTCTTCGTGCTCCACCGCCTCTTCCTCATAACTCAGCGTCTCTGTCCCATCTGTGCCTTTGGAGAACGCAAGTTTTGAGCGAATTATTGGTTTGACATAATATGTTTGTTTTTCGGGCGTCACGGCTGCATCTGCCTGCATTTGAGCCTGCTCATCTTCCACTTGGTCAAAATGAACCCGGTTAAAGTCATTTACAGTCGCCTCAGCCAGCAGAAGGATGTCGACTTGTGGAACGTCTGGGCCAAACACTGTAGAGCTTCCAGACCACGTTTGACTTGGAGAATCCTCTGCGAAAGTTGGAATCAACCATCCGTCAACCATTACAGGAAGCTTCAGATCCCGTAATGAAGGGTCACTTTTTAGTCCATTGAGATTTTGACCTTCGATCTGGTTTATGGGGAGATTTAAAGGTTGTGGCGCAGGATGGTCATTTGAAGATGTGTCGCTTGCCTTTAAACGATTTGTCAAACCGTCTTCAGTCTGCTGCAGCTGTCCAGGCAGCCATAGGGTCAGTCTGGCTGCTGGGTCCTCACTCACCATGATGACACCCTGTGGAGGAGACGAGACCTTGCTTCTTGATCGAGAAGCACCAGAAATTATTGCGTCTCCTGTCACTGCAGAGTCAGACTGCATGGAGTTGGTAACTTTGGCAGAGGGCTTTTTTTGTGGTTCAGAGACCTCATGTTCTGAGCTCATCTCAATATCCTTGTCCACAATGACTAATGGACCAGTGCTGAGTGTAGCCCTGATCTGATCTGAAATGACATGAGGCCCCAAGTTATTAAGAAATACCCCCAAATATTTATTATTGTTTATTAAAAATAGCACTGACCATCAGGATGGTGCCTCACTGACAGGGCTTTACACTTGGAGCTGCAGCACTCACACACCTCAACGTCTCCACCGAGGTCTTCCCACCTGACATGAGAACATTGTAAAAGTCACGGTAAAGCCACAGAATACAACTGTGTATATATATGTACACACACAAGTTTGTTAGTGGATGAGTATTGTACCTAGACTGGATTAAGTTGTAGTTGCAGGATTTAGAGTCACGAGTGAGACCCTGTTGTGAGATGATCACCGTGCAGTGAACGTACAGCTTCAAGGAGGGGAAAATAAAAATAAAGAGTTAATAAGGTCACTCAGTTGAACAGCAGAAACCTAAGGCCTGTCAGGGAACTTATATAACCAGAAAGGCACTTAATATAATGTATACCTCGACCAAGGCCCAACTGTTCCCTTAAATTAAAAGCATTGAGCTATAGGGCCACACTATACATTTCTAACCTACAGAATTGTGTGCCTATATAGCCTACATCCATAAATCCAGATTTTTATTTGAATCGCACACCCTCATTGATAGCAACCCCCTAAATGTTTGAGGTATAAATTATTAAAAAAATTAACAGTTCAAGGCAAGAATTCTCTTTTAATATATTCCTTGATACTCTCCCCGATTCCGCAATATGAATTAATGCAATTTCCCCCCCCGACATATCCTTCACCCCGTTTCATTGTAATCATTTTATATAATCCTAGTCGACAAAACAACCTCCATAGTGGACGTAAGAGTATCACTCAATAAAGCGGTCAAAGCTGTAGCTTGTATCTATACAACTATAGGAGGAAGAAATACCTTGAAATATGCTTTTTTAAGTGTGCATGATGACATTTTCATCGGAAGGAGATCACAGGATACAAGAGCGGGAATAAACTTTTTTAAGCGATTACTGGGGAAACCCATGTAGCAAATGGTTGGATCAGAAGCAATCATGCATTCGCTGTAGACCCCTGAAGCTTAGGGGGATGACTTTCTGGCCAATATAAGGTTTAGATTTTCTCTAGTCAGATTATTTAAAGAAATAGTTCGGTCTGACTATTTTTTTTACCTTAACCTTTGACCCATCAGCTCCAAAAGCTAGACATACATCCTTTAATTTTTTCCGTGGAAACCTAGCAATAACTTTAGTCATTTTATTCTCACACATGTGAAAATACTGTCTCCAGCAATACCATCACAGGTAAAAAATAAAATATAAAAAAAAAGGACTCACCTCAGAAATGAGATATGATGTGTTCAGAGCAACATTGACCACATCCCTTCTGCTGGAGGCCACAAACTGTACGACAGGATAAGGAGAACCCAGTGGGGCTGTGCACCTGCCACAGATATTGAAATTTAGACAGAACAGTGGAGTGACGGTGACTTGTCTAGCTGGGATGCTCACCCTTTGTTCATTATGACTGCATGCCGGGGTTTACTCTGAGGCTCCGGGGACGCAGAGACGAAGCAGGACTGGACGAAAAGCTGCTGATCGGGTTTAGTTTGGGCAGAAACCTGCAGGTTGATAACTTGGCCTCTTTCATAGACATTTGACTCTGTGACACTGGTCCAGGAAGCTACAGGAAACAGTAAAAGCTCTGTTTGCAAATGAAATCCCCAATGTAACAGCATCACAACAGGTTGTTTGAGTCTGCCTGTTTGTCTATTAGCAGGATTACACTAAGTCTACTGACCTGATGATATTTATAAAAAATGGTGGAGGGGTGGAGCACTACACAAGGAAGAACCCATTCAAAACCCATTTTCTTTAACATTGTGAGAGGGTGCTAACATGTTCCCTGATTCATCAGGGATGAATCACTGGATCTTGATTAAGGAAGAACAAAAATTGTGCAATTTGGTGCAGAACTAATAAATTGTGAATTAAAATGTAATTCCATAAGGGGACGTTTTGGCCTTGGCAGAGGTATGAGTCATTACTCACTTGTCACAACTTTGAGGTTGAATCGCCTGCCGTTCTCAGAAGGTGCCACCGAGTCTGAAAAGCTTGGACGAACATAAGACCTGTAAAGACATGCAGTTATCTTTAGTAAGCGTTTTTTAGCAGTCACCATCAGATGGCTCTGGTTGCTCACCTCTTTGGGATGCAGGAGACGTGCACCGTGGAAGGAGTTTGCCACCAGGGGGCGAGTGGTTTTTTGAGATTAATGTGGATTGTGTTGGTGAACATCACCAAACCATTATGCATCTGCAAGACAAGAGGGAGGGTTCAGAAAGAGCCTCAAAAAGAGGTGCTGAAGTAAGAGGAGAATCTGGTCAACTCACTGCAAGTGTGGTTCCGCAATTGTCTACGCTGTAAGTGAAGACAAATTGGTTTGGTCGCTCTCTATTGCTAAGGCAGCCATCACCCAACTGAATGTCCTCTGCGGTCAACATGGCACCATAGGACCTCTTATCCACCAGCACAGTGAGCTGAGACTGATCACAGAACACCTGCACTCTCGGAACGTTCAGGATGGGAGGAAGGTCAGCGAGCATGTGGAAGTCAGGGCCGCGGGTTAGCCAGGAGCTGAAGATGGTGTCGTACAGAGAGAAATCAAAGTTTCTCTCAAATGACAAAGGCTCGAGATCATCAGGTAATCCTGGAAAAACCCGGGAGAGTGTGGCATCAGGCCTATTTATGATCACTGAGTGAACAGAGACAAGATATCCAGCAAAAATGCAAACAAAGGTCCCGACCATCCCCATTTCAAAGCTCAGAGTGGACCAAGCTGTGTGACTCCGCAGCCACATGTGGGACCTATATGGGAGCAGTCAGGAGGAGAAGCTGCTGGCAATCACACTGATGAGGCTGATGTGCTGCATTCACGTGAATCTGAAATCTCCACACCAGTGTAGCCTGGAATGCTTCATACTTGTTTCTGTATATTATTATCTTACAAAAGTAATTCACAAATTTAAAAATAAAAACAATTCCAAGGGCAAGGCTTTTTCTTGTCATTCCTGACTTCAAATATATCAAATACTTCACTATAAAGTAGAAGGAACCAGGGAGATAGCTGCTAAATTTGTTATGCCTCTCAGAGTGAGTGCATCAAAATTTATTTGCAAACTAGTTGTATGTGTCTACTGTAAAATTGTGTCACTGTTAATTTTACAACCCAAACAGAAAATTCACATTTGAGTCCTGAAACACCAGAATTAAAATGTTCCAGATCACCCGATAGTCTGGGTTACCTTGGGTTTACCTCGGCTCAAATGTAACATTAGGATATACAAATAACACATAATATACTGATAAGTCTAAGATAAATAATGTGAATTCATATCTTAACAATGTCAACAGATGTTCATGTCACGAATAAATCGGACTTTGCAACCCGCTGAATAACTTAAATAACTTGACTTTGCAACATGCCATTTATCTTTATTTAAAAAGAGATGATAAATAACTCTATAAATAAATTAAATGATGTATCTAATAGGATAAATTAAATGGATAAATAAAGGTATTTGAATCTAATTGAATTGATGAACTTCAGAAATAGTGATGAATTAATGTGTAAATTAAAGAAAAGGGAAAATAGATCCCCTCTCAATTCTTAATTCCTTAGATTTAATCTCCTTGAAAAGAAGACAGGACCACGGTTGACAGTGTGGCACATGTGGTGAGGATAAACCAGCTGAACACACTGTGCCAGGATGATGTCCCAACACTTGGGTGAAGCAACCCACAGTCTGTAGCCTGGTGGGGGGTTGGGTTGTACATATAAATCATGTATAGACCGATTTAACACTTTAATAAGTTGTTAGTATGAGTAACTGTAAAGACATGACACATTAAAAACGGATCTTTGCATTTGAAACATATAAGATGCAAAGTAGTAAACATAAAACCGGTTTCGTGACTAAAGGGAAAGGGGCGGAGCTTGTGTACAGGTAGGTGGTAGGAGCATGCGCACGACTGTCTGTGTGCGTGTGTGTGTGCAGGTGAGCGTCAGTCGAGGAAGACAGGGACGCACCAACAGCTGCACCCAGTCAAAAAGCTGCCAGAGATGACTTTAATACAACCTTTACACTGATGTGAGCGGATAGGACGTAAACCCACCATGGTTTATTTAGGTAAGTTCGCTTTGATTTGGTTAGTTTTACTGAAATGCGACATGTAGTGTGTGTGCGTGTTGGTGTGGTGAGTCTGAGTCCTGTTTGCCAGAAGTTTTAGGCGTGGTCTGTTCAGTTGTAAGGGGAACTCAGAGAAGGGACATAGTTGTTCTGCATGATCCCTCTGTGTGTGTGTGTGTGTGTGTGTGTGTGTGTGTGTGTGTGTGTGTGTGTGTGTGTGTGTGTGTGTGTGTGTGTGTGTGTGTGTGTGTGTGTGTGTGTGTGTGTGTGTGTGTGTGTGTGTGTGTGTGTGTACTCTTTTATTCCAAGTTTCACCTAAATAAATGTAAACCTTTTGGGTATCTGATGCATAGGATTATTGATGATGGGCTATTGATGGGCAGGTCCATAACAAAGAACAGGCATTGGACTGTACTTTGTGCTATATTTCCTGTATTTATAAAACAAACTAAATAAGGTAAAAAGTATCAAATATCTCTAAAACAGAAGGAAAGAAAAACACTGACCCACTGTAACTATCAGAAAACAAGACATCCCGTAGAAGAGGTACTACGTTTTATGAATACACATATCAGGATTTGAATAATAATAACTATTCATAGAAAATGTTTCAACACAACAGCTGGTTAAAATACAGAAGGGAGTACCTAACGAATAATGGTAATAATAAGTATAATAAAGAGATAATAGAACAATAATAACCCGGCAACAAAATTAAATTCTGGAACATTCCTTCGAAATAAACGTTATTTGCTGAGACTTAAAGAAGACACTATCTCAGTCAGACACTCTTATTTCCTCAGGCCATTCATTCCAGAGAGTTAGGACCCTGATGGAAATGCACTGCGCTGCCCCTATAGTTTTCAGCCTATAATTCAGGAAGTGACAGCAGAACCTCACCGGAAGATCACAAACTCCACAGAGGTGAATAGGATATTAAAAGATTTGGGTCCAGGCGACGAAGAGAATTAAAGTTATCAATGACATTTTAAAATCAATCAATCCCAACCTAAAACTGGGAGCCAATGTAAAAACAAAACGGCAGGCGTGATCATATTTCTTAATTCCAGTTAAAAGCCTAGCTGCTGAATTTGTGTACAGACTGTAAAGAATATCACAACTATTACCTCCGAGGTTTTTAGTTTTTTTTTCCGTATGCGATACTTTGCACTTAAATGGCAGCAAACATAACACAAACAATATTATGACCAAAAACACAGCTGGTGTTTCCACAGCACCCACCTGTAGGACTAAATGAGACCGAGCTGGAATCCAGTGTATGTCTCCACCTGACCTCCCCCAGGCCAGCTGACTGTGGCGGTGAATGTTTGAACAGCCCGCAAAAACCATTGTCCTGTTTGGTTCAGGGAGGAGGGGACATGACGTGGACTTTGAGGGTGGGTGGGTGGCTCACATGTTCCCCCTTCGGAGGTATAGGAACTTAATAGTGCAGCAACACAATCCCCCCCCCCCCCCCCCCCCCCCCCAGACCCTACCCTCCCCTCTCTGAATTGTCACCATAGCTGCAGCAGCTATATGGTGGATGACATCATCAGTTGTCTCTGCAGGGGTGCGGGATACATACTTATATATGCAGCTGTTGCTATGGTGGCCTTAACCGCTGGATAGCTTCCTGTTCGTTCTGCTGCGACCACAACGTCAAGTCAGCTCCCAAGTTACCAGTGCAGTTACAGCTTGTTCTATATAACAGATGAGGTTTAATAAACTTATGGGCATGCCCTTATTTCACCTTGTTTACTCACTCAGCTCCTGTCAAGTGTTTACATTAGGGCCTCATGCTTCGCTCAGAAAATACAGGCTGCTGAACACCCAATAATGCAATCCCTATTTAGTCGTTTGAACGTTACATATTATATCAGAGTTGAGTTTATGAGGTCTAAATGACATATTTCTTCTTCCTGTAGGAGTATGCTGTGCCAGCCTCAAGGACAACAAAGCCCTGATGAAGATGGGGCTGGGGCTGGTGCTGGTGGGCCACGTCAACTTCCTTCTGGGAGCCCTGGTGCACGGCGCTGTGCTCAGGCACATTACCGTACACTCTCAGGCTCGCACCATGGTCTACGCCACCTCTAACGTCATTGCCATTGTGGCAGGGCTGATGGTAAGTGGTAGCACAGAAGAACTTAGAAGGTATTTGGTGTTACTTTTAAGGTTTAAGGCTTAGCCAAAGACTTTACGTAAAGATGGACTATGAGTTACAACTTCCTACCACTGTCCAGAAATACAGTGGTAATATCCTGGATACAAACGCCGCCATCTTGGTTACTAGGACCCAGAAGGTGTGTCTCAATTCAGGGGGTTCAGCCTTCGGAGGACTCATTCTAACTTGCCAACGAAGACCGCCTCCTTCGTGGCCCGTGTAGGCTATGACATCTGAACCCAAATAAGACTGGTTTGGTCTACAGAGGATTTACATGATCTGTGTCATCAGCTCATCCCACCCGTATTGCTGTTACCTAGCAAAGGAGCTGAAGTTGGACATGTTAAGAAAATTTGAATGCCTCTTGTTTTTTCGGGTTAGTTGAGTTTAAGCGTGATACTCTCTTTGCTTGCCAGGTGCCATTACCACCTTGAAAAAAATTCTTCGTCAATTAATCCTGGGATAGGTTGAGCGGAGGATGACATAACACACTAAAACTAAACTGAATGGAAAAATAAACAATTGAACAGACATTAGTGTAATAAGAACTACCTAAAGTGGCAGAAACCATCTTTGAAAATGTATTTGACATGTCCCCCTCCACTAACATGGAGGTGGACACAATATGGCCTATACAGCAGCCAACCACCAGATGGCGAACAAGACGCTTTGGCTTAACTTTTTGGCATCTGTCATGTTGTGCATCTTTATATGCAGATTATGGTTTTTAGGAATGAAATATATTAGTGGATAATGTATTAAAATAGTTGTAAATACTTTAAGATAGTAAAGCAGGTTATACTGTATGTATTATATATTTAATCTATAACTTGAACCATTGTGAGTGGTATTATTGTATCATGTATTATCTATCATGTAATGTATGATCTGTCTGTGATTACTGAACCTGTGACATCTTGTTTCTCTCAGGGAATCATAGGAGGGATAACGGCCATTGTGTTGTCCAAAAACAAGAGGAACAGGATCCTGGTAAACAACTGTTCGCCTCTCAGTGACACAGCTTCTCCCTCCTCCATCTGTCATTTACTGGCTCTTGTCGGGACTTGCCCTTTGTGTTGCACTGAACGCATGGTGTGCTTTATTTAAATGAATGGAAGGAATTTGCATACATGTGGTATCAGCTTCACGCTCCTACTTCCCTTTTACACGTTGGTTGATCTTGGATTTTTATAAATCAGGAGCCATGAAGGGGCCACAATTTACACAGAGGGGACAATTATATATCCAACATCCATGCCCAATTCCTGATTCAGTGAGATGCACATTCAAGTCATTGCTTGTTTACTGTTTGCTCCATTGTTCATCAGGGCTGATCAGATTGCAGCTCTGTCCAGTGCCCCCCTGGATCCGCCCCTGCTCTACTCAAGAAAGACTAACTCATTATCTTTTACAGGGGACAATATGTTTTATTTTACACACTTAAAAAATATATTGTCATGTTGTTGTGTTCACAGATGTGGGTGCTGTTGGTCTTCGGCCTCCTGGCCGGCCTCCTGGCGGTTGCCTCCACCCTGGCCTTGTCTGTTTCTATTGTAAAAGCCATAATTGACAAAGGCAAGGGGCTTTTAACTCACTGCAAGTTTTCTGTTAAAGACGTTGAGTCTTCCAGCATCACATACGAATGCCCCTTTGACCCCACTCGTATATATGTAAGTTTACCGCAAATATTTACCTATTGAATATTTCTACAATTACCTGAATTGCTGTAGAAACATGGAATTTTTTTTGTGTTCATTTCATCAGGCGACAACAATCATTCTGTGGGTGCCTCTGATCTTTATGTCAGTGGTGGAGACGGTGTTCTCCTTCCGCTGCTTCGCTGCCTGCACCTCATTCCTCTACCTGTGTCCGTGCAGGAAGAGGCCTGTCCAGGCGAGAAGGGTAAGTCACCGTCAGAGCACCGACTCTGTCCACAGTGTTAGGGTTGGATAGACCTGCTGCATGTGTGTTTGTGCTTATACTTGGCTTCTCCAGCCCCAACGCTGAAAGGTGTTTTGGAAAGGCACTGAGCCCTAAACTGCGTGATGGCTGTTCTGTCACTGTGATAGAAACGATGCCACACACGTAGAAGACACAGACAAAGACCTCAAAATATTTGGTGTTGCTTCACCCCTCACCTGAATCTTGCGGAGAATTGTATCTCGATCTGGATCTTTGTGTGGATCTGCACCAAACTGCAAAAACTCATAAATAGGGGCACCAATCAGCTGGGTTCTCCTCTGACTCATATATTACATCTTTAAACCAAACTTCAAAGCGATCTTTTTGCATGATCTTGCTGACAAACAGACAAATCAAAGGACAGGGCTGAATTAAACAATCTACTCACTAAACATGAGGTTTGTATTTTTACTAATAACATCAGCAGTTGCCCACCCAATACTCAGACTGTCGATAAATATCAATGTGACATTGACTTCAAAACAGACAGTGGTTTAGATCTGCTGATGAAACAGACCTGAGGAGGACAGTGTGGTAGCTGGGTCCCTCATCTCATGTTGTCTTATCATCACATGGATGGAAATTCAAGCACCAGCATCATGAACAGTGGCTGCATTTATTCAACATCATTGTTCCTTTTAATCTCAGTCCTCACAAAATATATGTAAAATGTCCTGTGTGCTCATTTAGTGTTAATCGGTAAATATGACCAAATATACTATTTAAAAAATGGTCACAGTCTAGGAAACCACTTACACTGTTATGTGATATAATCCGTAATATAGTCCGTAAATGTTACCCAGGCCACCCCACGGTTTGTAAACCACTATTTAACCTAAAACATCAAATATTCTCTAAAATTGAATTATAGTTCAAGAGTTCACATTTCTTATCAGCCCATGGATATCGTCAGCCAGTCTTTGTTTACCGTTTTTTAAACAAAGACTGAAAACAAAATAATGTTCTGCCTGGGTTTTAAGGAATTGAAAGTGTTTTAAAAGTTTTTCTCCATCTTTTGTCCTCCCCCCCCCCCCCCCCCCCGAGACTGAAAAGGTCAAGGACATGCTACAAGCATAGTACATTAGCTAAGCTGAGGTCATGAACTTAAGTTGGCTTCTCTGTGACATCATTCATTGTCTGATTCAGGTGCGAATCCAAAGGGGAATCGATTCCCCGACGCCAGCACCAGACCCAAAGAGAGACGTTGAAGCTGATAATGAGACTGATGCTGAAGCGGAGCCAGTGGAGCAGGACGAACTGCTGGACGGCAGCACTGGAGTCGTGCAGAGCGAGTGGCTCTGAACAGTGTTAACCTAATGACATAGGTTGTAAACTGCTGGGTTCATATGTGAAGATTTTGTATTTTACGTCTGTTACACACGGAATGTCTGAAAAGGACATTTTTCAGACAAGGAAATTGTATTTCCCTCTACATCAGTTTGTTTATCTGATCAAATACTGTTGAAATTATGTAGCTTTGTTTGATATAAAAATAAATGTCGTCTATTTTGACTTTAAATGTTTTTTTTTATTCAAATGCAGGCAGCAAATCAGACATTACATTTTAATACGTAATAAAAAAATAACACTTACATATTTGTAGGGCAGTATTTATTGTTTAAAAAAAAAAACACACACCAGAGTCAGTCACATTTAAATGACATTTGCGATCTCATGTGGAACACTTTGTTTATCAGAATATAAATATATACAACAAATGAATGAATTCTGGCATGTGTCTCATATTGTACACTGGGTACTAAACAGTACTGCTGGATGGTATTATATACTGTATAGTACTCCAACAGTACTACACAGTATATTGGACATTCAAATCCTCAGCCTAATACTGAACCCAAAACATTTTTAATATTCTGGGTCATAAATTTAACAAAGAAATAGTGAATGTGTCATAGGAGACGTCCTATCATCACCTAAAATATAAGAATGTAAATGACATGTTAGAGGTATATAGGTTTAGATGACCCTCTTAACCATTCTTGGTGACCTTTAAGGGCAAGACCAGTGACACAAATGTAATGCAGAAAAAGATCTATTGTACAAACATGCTTAAACTACATATTCAAAAAGGCACAGGGCTAAAGTGGGGGTTGAAAGACATAGTAAAACAGAATAGCCAAAAATATCTATGATTTAAATAAATTAAACCCGTCAGATATATAAAAGCACACATGTAACTAAGCAATTTTTTACAGAGTTGCTTCACAAAAGGAGGAAGAAGTGTCACCGCTTCAAAAGATTGACAACCGAAATGAGAAAGCATACAAAAAACAAAACAAGACTCAAAACCGCCATTCCATAAACAGCAAAGTTGAAAAGTTGTCCTAGAAAAACATGATAAGAGCCTCCTCCTATTCAGAAGGAGAAGGATGTTTCAATACAAAGGTTTAGTCCTTCACTGATTTCCATAGCCGCAGCCTGGGATGGTGTTTGATCTGAAAAAAACGTGGGATCCGTTCTGATCAGCTGCACTGGCATCTTTCGGGGCTGAGCACCTCAAGGGGTCTTGGATTCCTCTTTGGGCCTAAAGAACCAAACAGGAAAATTATTTAGACTCCCCACCATCCACTCCCTGGAAACCATAGTCAATAAATGTATACTGTTTTTTTTTTAAAAACTTACTTTGATGTATCCATTTTCTCCTCCTCCGGCACTTTCTCCTCCGTTTTCACTTCTATAGAATAAAAGAATCAAAGATTTTTAAATAGGATCAAAAAAGTACAGAGTTCATAAGCGTGACAGTGATCTCATATTAAAAAAATTCTGATATGAAAATAATAAAAATGAATAGATACCTTTTGTTTCCTCTTCAGCTTTCTTCTCCTTTTCTTCTCCCTCTTTCTCCCCCTCTGTCTTGGCTCGCTTGGCTTTCTTGAAGCTGGCTGCGTTTCTGCGGCCTCCTTCGCCTTCATCCTCAGAGTCAGAGAACTCCTCCTCACATGCTATCCTCTTGTCATGAGCACGGACTGTGGGTTATCAGAGGACAGAGTTCAATCAGGACATGAGGCGAGGACTGCGTGATAGTGGAGAAAATGATGTGGACAAGCAGTGCTTACTGGAGATGCGTTTGTTGGGGTCTTCATCCTCCTCGTTTTCACTATCCTCGTGTACAGCGTCCTCTGGGATGGCCTGCATCTGGACTCCTGGGGCGTGAGGCAGCATTCGCAAGTTCTCAAACAAGCGCTGCCTGGAAGATAGAGTGTTTTAACCTTTACTTGTCATGCGTCAATCACAATTAAACATGGAAGCTGTAACTGGTGAGGACTTAAATCAGATAATGCTGTGAAATAGGCATTATACATGAATAATTTGAATGGCACCATCATGGACTCACTTGATCTTCTCCAGGTAGTCGGTGGTGTTCTGGTTGGTCATGTTGGAGGGGCTGATGTGCAGCTTGAAGTCCGGCCCAAAGTACTCAAAGTAGTCGTTGTATGGGAGCTCTGTGGTGTGGAGAGTAGGTGTTTTCAAATTCTGTATTACCTCTAGTGAAAAGGTTATGTTTTCATTGCGATAATGTTAATTTTCATAAGAGGCTGTTAAAAAGTATTTTTATGCTTCTGACAAAAAAACTGTCGAGTAGTTTGATTACAGAGCTGCAAGATATTCTTATTCCTGGTCTAGATATGATTCTCTATAAAATGTCAACCAAGAAATGTCATGACATAAGCAGAGTGACAGGGACGTCTGAAAATAGAAATTATAGTATTTATTAAAGGTCCTATCGAAAATAATCCAAGAGGTGAAGCCAATCACCTCATTTTAAATGTTGTTTTAACATAGTGTCTTTGTGTTTGGCTGATTAGTAAGTTTGTCATAAATTGTTGTCATTATATACAAATCATATCATATTTAACAATGAATTATGCATATGACAGCACTACAACACAGCCTTCAAAGAACCATTACCACCACAGAAGAATCTGACAAACTCACCATTGGGGATGGAGGAATCAAGGGCTACAGCAGTTTCATACGTCCAGCAGCGTGCCACGTTACGGATGGTGTAGCCCCCCCCACCCAACATCAACAGGGGCAGGTTGAA
The DNA here is from genome assembly GCF_947347685.1 of Pleuronectes platessa. Lineage (NCBI taxonomy): Eukaryota > Metazoa > Chordata > Actinopteri > Pleuronectiformes > Pleuronectidae > Pleuronectes > Pleuronectes platessa. Next base: position 12,751,687 of record NC_070636.1, on the reverse strand, counting down.
GCTTTTCATGTACTCCACACACTTAGCATGGCCTGAACACACATCATGGAATGAAGAAAATTAAAAATTTTAGAAAACGCATCCGTTTCTCAGTTGAACTTAAACCACCACAACTACAGACTTCTGTTGCATGAGGAGACATTTTCAGTTAACTCACCTTTAATGGTGAGGTTGAAGCAGCCGAGTCTGTCTCCTGACAAGGAATCAGCTCCACACTGCAGAACCACAGCACTGGGCTGGTACATCTCCATCACCTTGGCCATTATCTACACAAACAACATCATCCACTTTCAAATGTGCATGACCCTTCATAGATATATAAACTTCCAAAATATTTTAAAACAAAAGGATAATCTGTATTTGCTTACAGGTCTGAATATGGCTTCATAAGACTCATCATCAATTCCGTCCCTCAGTGGGTAATTCACAGCGTAGTATTTACCCTTCCCGGCTCCGATGTCCTGCAGAAAAACATCAACTTTAGTATAACTGTGACAATATGGCTCATATGTGCAAAACAAAAAAAGAATTCAAGGCTTACCCTCAGATCTCCTGTGCCAGGGAAGTACTCGCCATACTTATGGAAGGAAACGGTCATTACACGGTCTGTGGTGTAGAAGGCCTCCTCCACACCGTCGCCATGATGGATGTCAATATCTATGTACAGAACTCTCTGGTGGTACCTGGGAAAGAGAGGTAATATTGTTTATGTTCTTCTGCTTTTGACCCATGCGGATTTTCTTTAGAACAAACATGTCTAGTACTATCTACTCATGGGAAACATGTACTCAAGTTATAGGGCTTTTGCTCTTACTTCAGTAATTCCAAAATAGCCAGGACAATGTCGTTGACATAACAAAACCCTGAAGCTTCAGACTTTTTGGCATGGTGCAGGCCCCCAGCCCAGTTGATGGCGATGTCCGTCTGCTGTTTGTTCAACTTTACAGCACCGGCTGCACCAGAGCGAGAAGACAAGAATTAACAGGGTGATTAAAATACTAAACTTAACAGATTAGTAGGGCAGTGACGGCATGACTACTGTCCAGCACAGCATGTTTGTCTGGGCAGAATTAACTTACCGACAGAGCCCCCCCCTGAGAGCTGGCAGAACTCAAATAAACCGTCGAACACCGGACAGTCCTCCCCAACATTAACTGCAAAGGAATCGCAAAAATGTATGCATTAAGAATATTGTTACACATTTTGATTAAATTTATCTACATGGTCTACATAGGTAGCAAACTCACATCTCTGCATTTGTTTGCTGTATTCAGACATGTTGTCAGGTCGGATTGAACGCAGGAATTTGATGTAGTCGTCGCTGTGATACTTGGTCATCTCCTCTCCGCTGGCTTTGTGCGGACGCTGAAACACAAGGACAAAATGAAGGACCAGGGTAAATACATGGAAAAGCCGGTCCAGTGATTTCCTCCGCCAAGGAGATTATGTTTTTTTTTTTTTTACCCTTGTATGCATGTCAGTTGGTTAGTTTGATGGTAAGCAAGACTATGCATTAAACTACTGGACAGACCACAATACCTGGTGGAGGAATGTCATAAGGGTCAGGAAAGATGCCATTAAATTTAGGTGTGACTCCATAAGGCGATTTTTCACACTTTCACCAATAGCTCAAGGACCTCGAAGAAAAAAAATCAGGCATGTTAAGGGGACTATATCTATAAGTGTGTGCAGCTTGATATTGGTCATTTGCGGAGGTATCTGCACTAATGAGTTCTTTGGCTGTGCAAAATGTTTGTGTTATATAACATACGTATATCTCCATCTTTCTGTAGAGGCCATAGTTGAGCAACAGGTTGTGTGTCATGCGGATGCGGTGGGGCTTCATGGGATGGCCCTGACCATAATAATAATTTCCAACATCGCCTGAAATGAGAAAAGAAAGAAAACACACGATATTGGATTATTTTTGCCTCCAAAACAACTAAACAGATGCAAGTAAACAGCAGTCGCGTTTTTTCACATGCATATGCACTGAATAGAAAGTGGAGGTATCAATCAATATTCTAATATCGCTATGATGCCACGATCAGACCTCTCAGATAAAACACTGAAATCAAATCTCTTCTATGAGACTCCCCGTACAGCTCACGCTCACGTACAGACTGGCGCTACATTAACGTGCACAAACAGATGAGAACAAGCGGCTATTTTCCGCGGAACTAACTGGTGTGTGAAGGCAGCGACACGAGCCATTTTAATGTTAGCTTAGGGTTCACGTTAATTGCGGCGACAATGAAGTACTCGCGTCCCCATTGTTAGCACGCTAGCTAGCGACGATCACTAACCCGGTTTAAGTGTTACGGTCTGGTAGACACACGTCTAAATCACACACCGGGGATTAAACCGAGCATTTGGGGAAACGGGGTTAATGTAATTGGCTCGTTAACGGGGCGTGAGCGCTCCGTTTCAGACTGATGAGAGCCGCCCGTTGCTCAAGCTAACAGTGCTAGCTAACGTGCCAGGTTAGCATGAGGAGAAGTAAAGCTGCGACCTTTTGTCGGCGCAAAGCGGCGGATTCTCCGACCTGTGCACCGGCGGTGCCACAGCAGAACATCACGGACACTCACCGTCATAGTAGTAGCAAACTTTTTTCTTTGTTCCCTGGGAAGTGAGCGCCATTTTGGTCTTTTAGGCTGCGTTACGCCGCTCACTCGCTCACACACTCACACACCAGGAGACAACAGCAGCGACGAGAAGGCGGACACTTTGTATAGGTCTTAATAACCCGGTGTCGTCTACTGTCAACAGGGGGCGACATACTCACTCTGTCCGACTCAGTCCATGGCCTCAAGCTATGGAGGGGCAAATGTTTTTATTTAATTATATCCATATCATTATGTAATTTGTATCCTTTATATCTATCTATCTATCTATCTATCTATCTATCTATCTATCTATCTATCTATCTATCTATCTCTCTATCTATCTATCTATCTATCTATCTATCTATCTCTCTCTCTCTCTCTCTCTCTCTCTGTCTATCTATCTATCTATCTATCTATCTATCTATCTATCTATCTATCTATCTATCTATCTATCTATCTATCTATCTATCTATCTATCTATCTATCTATCTATCTATCTATCTATCTATCTATCTATCTCCTCCTCTTTGCACTCCGATAGACTGTGCTGAATTTAAATTGTGTGAATTCTTCGGATTCTAATCAAACAATAAAGAGCATCCATGAAAAGTTGAATTTGAAAACATTTATTAATCTGAAAATGTAAAACACAGCTCCAGCTGTTGGACAGTATATACATGTTGATATATAAAAGGAGCACGAAGGAGAGCATCAGCCAGTCCTCACTTCCTTCATGGTGATCCCTCCTCCCCTCCACACTCAGGCACTTCAGATAAGTTGATGCAGAAATAAAGTACCTTTATTCATTCAATCTCTGTTCGTATTCTATCATATTAAAGGAATCAAGCTCCAGCATCCACCCTCAAGACTTCAGTTGTCTCTATGTCTTTCTGCTCATGCAGGGATCTTCCTGGTACTGCTTCTCTGTGGCAGTGAGGAAATCCTCCAGAACGCTCCTCAGGTACTCAAAGGTGGGCCTGTCGTCGGGGGTTTCCCTCCAGCACATGCCCATGATGTTATAAAGCCCCTCCGGACAGTGCTCTGGCTTTGGCATCCTGTAGGCCCGCTCCAGGTTCTGGATCACCTCTGGGTTGGACATACCTGCACAACGGGTAAGAATTTGATGTAATGTCCATCGAAATTATAATCTAGAGACTAGCTAGACTAGACTGAAAATTATTCTGTGATGGACTTGAAAGAATACAGTAAATGTGTTTACCAGGGTAAGGTATACGTCCATATGTCACTATTTCAGTGAGGAGGATCCCAAAGGACCACACATCTGATTTTATGGAGAAGGTCCCATAGTTAATAGCTTCTGGGGCAGTCCACTTGATGGGAAACTTTGCACCTATGAACACAGGAGAAAAGACAGTAGGTGGAGCCGCTGCACAGATATCTAACGTATCCTTAGTATAACCTTTCAATATAAAGAAAAAGAATTGACAGCTTGGACAAAGGGGTAATAGTTTGATTTAAGTGATCCTTTGTCCTGTTAGTTCTTGTTACCTTCTCTAGCTGTGTACTCGTTGTCCTCAATGAGTCTTGCTAGTCCAAAGTCTGCAATCTTACAGATGTGTTCATGGGACACGAGGATGTTGGCAGCTCTCAGGTCTCGATGGATGTAGTTTTCCTGCTCAATAAAAGCCATGCCATCTGCCACCTGCAGGGGACAGCACATTATCAGATAAGCCATCAATGTGTGTGTGTGTGTGTGTGTGTGTGTCTGTGTCTGTGTGTGTGTTAAAGCTTGAAAACCTGGCTGTGAGGGACCTGTGTGTTTTATCGTTGTGTAAAGTTGGACAGATGAACAGAAATATTTCCAAACCTGGGAGTCTACCATTTCCTCAGGTCACTTTCATTTACCCTTTCTACCTCCGTGCTCTGCCTACATACTCCACCCAGGTACACAGCTGTGTCTTCTCCACTTCCTGATACTAAAACCTGTCCTCCTCTGTTTTTTAATGTCATCCTGCCTCTACCTCACCACAGACTCATTTCAGAACTGCACAAGTCATTTTCACAGAGGCTGACCTCACAGGGTGTCTATTGAATCAGGAAACTTGTCTGTCTCGTGTCTAAACCACCCACACCTATCTGGGTTTCTATATCTGGGTTTCATGGTCCGAATATGAAAGTCTTGGTGTGTATAAAGTTCAGTCATAAGAATCTACCACATAGGTGTGATTGGTCCCAAGGGTCTTGTCAGAAAGCTGAGATCTACGTGTGTTTCTGCAGGGTATTTCACAAACTCCCACAGTCGTTGTGACTCAGACATCTTGACAAATCTTTACTATCAGTTCCATTCATTTGATTGTTACCGGAATCTGTGCAGACACAGTTTCCAATAATGCAGCAGAAGAACGGTTATTAATCACTTGAATTTTTATGGTCCATCACATGACGGTTAAAGTTGCTTGCGTTGAGCTTTCACCACAAATGTCTACAGTGCAGGTAGGGCGGCGTGAATGCATCTTTCCATCACCACAAAGATCTACAGGAACTCTACCTCTCTGCTCCAAGCTCTGAGGCGTCACCGAATTTCTCTACTTCGAATTTGTCTACTCCGAATGAAGAAACCTTTGTCTTGCTAGACTCTGTATCTTCAGTCTGTCTTCCTGTGGTTGTGTTTTCCGTTCCCACACCTTAAGTCACAGTTCCTTTACTGACATGTAACATTCGAAGAGGTAAACTTAAGTGTGGAACATGATTCTTGATGAACCGTCATAGGCAGTAGACATTAAAGATAGACCTGTGTTTGCTCATTTGTTTTGTTGCAAGAGTCAGATAAGTAAATTGAAACCACACATCATTAAGACTGAAAACACTGGGAAGAAGCTAGTTCGAAAAGTCCGCCATATCAACAACTGTTGATACACCAAACTGTGGCTTTACCAGAGTTTAATGGCCAAGAGCAACTTTGTGGAGCCTGGCTGTGTTACATCACTATTACTTTAACTTGCAATCTGCGCCCATTTCAGAACATTTGACATAACCGACAACATTACATTTTTTCAGAACGTAAATGGTATGTTCATAACATTAACTCTCACTGGGAGGAGATTCTCAATAAACCAATTTCCATGACATTTTGTGGAGGGGGTGAGCAAAATGTAACCCTTTAGATTTTCCTGTGGATCCAGGACATTTTTTTTTTTCACTTTCTTTACCATTGATAGTTTTTTTAAAATCTAGGAACAATTCAGGGATAATTCATGGATCTTGATAAAAAAAATAATGTATATATTTATGAATGTGTGCGATTGGCTGCACATCCAAAATAAAAAGCTGGATGCACTGAATTTAAATGAGGTCTTATAATCGGATTGTTGGGTGCTACCTTCTGTTAGGTAGAGCGGTTGAAAAGCATCTTATTGTATCACGTTGAAAGGAAACAAGATAAATTCAGAAAAACTGATTGGAAAATCTGCATCACAAAAAAGTTGGAACGTTAGTGAATAACTCAAAAATGTTGTGTTGTGGAAGACATTGCCTAATTTGTCTTTTTTTAGGACTGTTTAGCAATAGCACAGTTTCATTTCTGCCACAGTGTCCAGACTGACATAAATCATAATACACACATGTGCACACACAGCTGTGTTGCTATCACAAGATTCATGTTGAGTGTAAGCTTCATTAAAGCAGAGGCCAGTTTCCTGTCTGGGAGGTTCATGCTGGGAGAAATGGAAAGTGAAGAATAACTGAAAGTCTATCCGGTGAATGCAGTGTAGCGTATGGAGAACATTGATAGTAAGATGAGATGTCTTGCCTGAGATGCCATGTCTATCAGAGTGTTCATGGGCAAACTGCTTCCCTCCGTTGTTTTCAGGAAATCCACGAGGCTCCCTGTAAGACATCATATACAAGCTTTATCTCTTCAGAAGTCATTTAGTACTTCCTGAATATAGCAAAAGGTTCAAGTTTTTATCAACTGGAAAACAAAAGTGAAGTCTTGCTTTGTTCGGAAGACTAAAGACATGTCTCCATGTCAAAAACATCATGATTCCCCACAGACATAAATAGACAGACCAGAATAGCAACTCAAATCAGGGAACATAACACGGTGAGGAAGTACGCAATCATCACTCAAGGCTGATGCATCATCTGTGACACTGAACTCTGTGTTGAGCTTGATAAGGACAGGACAATACCTTTCCACACCGGCTTACCAAAGGCCAACCAAAGGAAATACTTTTAGAGGAATGACTGTGCCAGGAAAGAGGAGGCATAAGTCCGGAAGACTGCTTTTTGAAGTCTGAGAGCAAGAGGAGCACTTTTTGTCAAGGTCACAAAGGGAAGCTGGGACGACACGCCTGTTTTTTTCCCCATCTTTGTTGTCTCTGATAAAAAAGAAACCGAAAAGATGGGAACTCCGAGCAATCCATTCTCCTGAAAACAGAGGCCACGACTGTGTCCCATCCACACGTGGATGCCAGACAAAGAGGCAGCCTCATGTAGAACCAGTGCTGGTGGTTTACAGGCTGCCCATACAAGACCATACAAAGGAACGCCATTCTCTGCAGCTGTAAGGCTGGTGTGGTGCTTGTGACAACGTTTCTCTATGTGTTTCATCATTGTTACTCCCAGAGAAGAAGAATTAAAAAGACTAATCAGGTTAAAAGGAAATAGATTTTATACTTACACTGGAAAATTGTTACCGGTAACAGATTAGAAAGTTAACAAGTTATAGCAACACAATTGTTGGGGTGTTACCTATTTTTCCCTGTTTTTGTACAATTATATTTCTGATTTAGTTTTATTCTTTTAAGAAAGAGAAAAAGTGGCAAGATCCTGATCAAACTTTATAGTGTTCCAAGACTTGTGTTCATGTGTCTGTGCATGTGCTTTAATAGAGATTCTGGACAGCGGCCAGTTCTCATCAGGGGTCTCGTTGAACAATAACACAGTGAATCACCCTGAAACACCCCTGATCTCAGACTGGCCAGGAGAGACTTCCTCTTGGTGAGTAAACACCAGTGAACTGTTTGGAAGGGTCCGGAAAAGAAGTGAGAGTTCATGTTTGCATTTAAAAAACATTGTAGCACAGAGTAGCGAATACGGGAGGGTCATGAGGAGAAGCTGAAAATAGCCTATCAGAAGCCGGGCCACTTCAGCAGAGCAGCGCGCTTTTGGTTGCTCCCTTATTTAGGTTTGATACTGCAGCTGCATTCATGTCCACTCATGGGTGATGAGTATACTGTGCAGTTGCAGTAATGTGCATCTTATCTCACATCGGATATCAAACTCAGATAAATTGCAAGGCAGCTGTGGTTGTGTGATCAAAAGACATTCAGCTCATGAGTCACTGGACTGAAGAATAGGTTGAGAAGGAAATGGGGCAGCCCAGTTTTTGTTCAAACATGTTCTACCACCCAGCGTCCGATAACAGATCGACATGTTTGATCCTGAGAGACCATAACACACTATTTGTCTTCACTCCAGGCACAGAACTCACCCTGACGACACTCTCTCGTGTTCAAGAAAACAGGGTTGGATGTTAAGGAAATGGTTTTTCCAGACAGGCTTAGACATATTTTCCTTGCCTAAACTGAATTGGCAGTAAGCTGGGATGATTACAGAGGGATTTATTTTTAATTTACCTTCAAATGAGGAATCACTTCTTGGAAATACCCTGGTGCCAGGTTCCCCATTGTTTTTGAGGGCTTTCAGTGATCGGGAAACCTCTCTTTACTTTTGGTATTATCAATTAAGTGTAACATTCCCGGCGACAACAGATCCTGTATATACTGGTGCACTGTATAAAGATATTTGACGTACCATTCTCCATGAACTCCGTCACAATAAGAATTGGCTCCTGGGTAACCACAGCAAAGAGGCGGACGAGGCGAGGATGTTGCAAGTTCTTCATCATGTTGGCCTCGGCCAAGAAGGCCTCCACCGACATTGTGCCAATCTTCAGCTTTTTAATTGCCACTTCCCTGTCATTATTGTATTGTCCTGTAAGCACAAATTCAATTTAAACAGCAGTCAGTCTTTGAAGCACACTGTTTAAAACAAGACTACACTTATACCAATGATAGCAGCTCTGCAGGTCCTCCACAAAGAGGTGCTTTGAGATAAATGCTGACACATAGCAACAATAACATATAGATTTATAGCAGTTATGTTTACTGAACATTACTGACATCACTCTATCACTGCATCACTGTAAACACCATGTTTACACTGAACATCTTATCATTACATGTAGCAATACTGGGAATAAAATCATATTCCATTGTGCTCCATCATTTTTATCGGCAGTGGAAACTATAAAGGATGGTTATCACATATCTTCATGTCAACTACACTCCCATTATTCAAATATGTCCACAGACCAATGTTTGGATGAGAACAGTGAAACAAACACAGCCCCAGGTCTACATGCAAGAAGATCCTGTAAATAGAAAGTGGCAGGGACGAGTTCCATGGCTGGCAATGTTTAGCTCCGACACAGTGGTTTGTTTGAGACGTTGACCAGAAAATACCCCTGCAAATGACTAAAAAGGGGGTTGACTCTATACTCCACAATAACAATAGGCATTTATGCAAGTATTGTTCAAGAGACAGCTCCTCCCAAAAGGGTCCCGGGGAAGGTAGAGGAATGTAGTTTGACTGATGTTACGTCATTCCCCTGCTAACCAGTAAGGACTTAACTGTGTGACAAAAAAACTTTCTGGCCCACAATTCATTAAGCAAACAGGCTTCGCACATGAGCTGAGCAAAATGATTGGCATGATAGGACAAATACACAATAATACCTACATATTCTATTCCCTAACCCACCACCAGCCCTTTAGTCTCCCTCCGCCATCTTTCCTCATCTCTGATACTCACCCATCCACACTTCTCCAAACTGTCCTGCTCCAAGCCTGCGCACCAGCTTCAGGGACTCTCTGGGAATCTCCCACTCATCCTGCCACCAAGGCTTCTGCGGTGCCCTCGACTGACAAGGCTTCCCCAGCTTTGTGCACAGTCCATCTGTCTCGCCTGGATGCCAGAGAGAGGAAACATGGTTAAAAGGAATTCAGATGGAGACCCTGCACAGTGTCTGGTAATCTAGTAAGTCCTTCCTCAAGAGGCTGTACGCACGCGTGTGATGTTGGACAAGCTCCCTCAGCGAGCTAAAGGAGATCTTGGCTGTGATGTAGAAGCCCCCGTTGTCCATGTTGCGGATCCTGTAGTGCTTGACTCCTTCACCCGTGTTGTGGTCCAAGTCCCGGATGGATAACGAGTAAGACCCTACGGCACAGAAGAGGCACAATCTTATGTGAACGAGCGTGCATGTTTCACTGACAGATGAAACCGGAACTAAATTATCGTGCAAAATGAAAAAAGGTTGATGGATTGTTTGGCACTGTTATTAAAATGAATGGTCCCAACTGAGTAGATGTAAACAGGAAGTATTGCTATAGATTCAGTTTACTGTGGGCGACCACATTGCATGTTGTTAGCCTTTCTTCTTTACATTTTGGCAAATTAACATGATTTATATTACGCTAAATCAGCGAGTCCTAAGAGATGGGTAAGGACAGACAGTTCATAGTGGTCTTTTATGGAAAATATATGGAGAGGTCATCATTCCTCTGTTTGTGCCGCATTTCTAAATTATATGGTGGGATGACATGAATGTAGATGAAGGTTCCTACATTTTCTTTTCTCACAGTCAAACAGATAAACTAAGTCTGGAGACAGGAAGGAGTGTTGTGGGAAATCAGTCCGCCCATTTTTGAAACCCTGCCAGTGAAAACAAGACAAGACATTTCGAGGAGCATGATCTCACTGGCACTTACACCATCATAGATTGTTTTGTGTTTAAAATGCTACTTCTAGCATCTTTCAGCAAATGCCACAGTGGAAGAACATATTCACATTTCCGGCAGTGAAACCATCTAGCAAAATGGAAATTTGGTTTTGTGTCGATAACATGTGAGTCGACGCTCTGGTGACGAAAACCATCAGCTCACCTTGGATTGTTTCGCTCTCTCGTATCAGGAAGGAGCCTTGCGTATTCCCAGGAGCGAGGAGGAGCCTCATGGCTTCGTTTCGAGAAATGCTCTTGAAGAACCACCTGCAGCACAAGCACATACAATATGTGTGAAGCTTTTTTTTTATTTTAGCTAACCACTTCCCTTTCTCCAGGGACACAGCATGCACCATACGAGATGAGAACAGTATCATTATGTTTCCTGTGTGACGTACGGTTGAGTCTCCACGGTGGTCATAGCAATAAAGTTGTGTGGGATGAAGCCCTGCTGGCCTGTTGTGAGTGACTCCGCCAGATACCACTCCGGATCATCCCTGGATGTCAGAGGAGACAGTAATGATACCATGAGTAAGTTACAGGCCTGCGATGCCTCACAGCAGTCTAGACCTTATGGGGGATGAAAAGCCACAAAACCAGAAAGCAGCTTCAAAGTGGTTCCCACAGGCATAAAGCGTTTTATGCGACGTAAATGATCACTTCCTGAAATGAACCAGGTTACACTTTGTTGGCAGGTAAATGTTTGTCCTTACATATCAGCACATGAGACAGAGAAGACCATTGAGAAATGAGAAACCTTCAATAGTTGCTTTTAATCTTTAACTACAATGGGTACAGATGGTTAAACCTTTGGAGTATGTCGGTGGACTGGTTGGAATAGTTAATATAAATATTTTTTTTGTAAAAGTTACCTCTGTCAGGGCCGTAGCAAGGATCTTGGAAACATAGGTCCTAGTTCTCCTCAGGAAACCCCACCCAGCTATGAAAGTGTTGACAAGCCAACTCTGCATAATTTTATCAGTACTACAATTCTAATTAATCTTTTACTGTATCTGTTCAATTGTATTTTTGTAAATTATAACCTGGCCCCAGGTTATATATATATATTTGTTCCGTTAGATATCTTTTTTATTACATATATTCTTGTTCAATCATTCAGATTTAGTAGATTCTAAAATGTTATGTTTAGCCTTAAAAGATCAAACGAATGTTGTACATGTGCAATCTTTGCATTTTTATAAAAACAATTTTATACTGAGGACACAACCTAAGTATTCTCAGGTATATGTTGGTTTACAATTAATAACATTTTGCTGAAGGGATGCAGGCCCCTAATAAAGGCAATTAAACCTTTTAGTCATATACATAGAGCGATCTTTTAATGTTCCAAAAAAGTAAAAACACTACAGGTCTGTACGCCTGACATTTACACCTATCTTCTTTGATTGTAGGTTTCCTGTCCTCACGACGTTTCTTTTTCAAACTCATGATGTAATCATGTGGTTCTTTTGAACTTTTTTCCATTTGAGTTTTTTTGTGTCGGTATAGAGAGAAAAGAAACGTTGGCTGAAGATGAGCTCGACTGAAATGCAACAAGTCTCCTGTCAGACAACAAACCAGGGGCCTTGTGAATACACTCTGTGCACCTCTGTGATGACCCAGGTTTATTTTTTAAGCTGTAAATGAAGGTGTCGCTGGTCAGGATGCACATGGCTTATCATGCTGCATACACGTTTCGACACATTTAGAAGGATTGTTGAAGGTGACTGAACAGTTGTCTGGAGCTGAAACCTGGTTTCCTGCAGCTTTTCTATATTTGTATATATCGGCAGCTTACTTGTTGAGGATCTTGAGTTTGTCTCCCTTCTCAAAGCCCAGGTCGCCATCGTGGTTGGGTTCATAGCTGTATATGGCCTCCACAAGGTTGTCTGCAAAAGCAATGTTGGGTATTAGTTAAGGTGAAATACAACGGGGACTGTTTGAATCAGGAATGTTTCTTAAATAAAGTTTTAAGTTGTGTTTAACTTACTATGATATTGACAAATGGTTGCTGTTCTTGCTTCATCCCATGTGCAATGTTAAATGTGTGATGATTGCCTATTATTGACAATTTGGCATATCTACAGAATCTTAGCTCAATAATACATTTTCCACCAAAGTCAAATTTTTCCAGTTAGCTTAATAAAAGATTTTTCACGATTGAAGGCGTTCAGACATTTATTTTGTTTATGAGCAGTGAATTGTTTCCTTGAACACTGGAGTCATATTATTTTGTTTCCTAAAGAATTTTGACTCACCGTGATTTGTTTTTTATACTACGTAGCAGAAAAAGAATACTGCAAGTACAGGAAGATGATATGCGGAAGGGGGGGGGGGGGGGGGGGGGGATATGTTCGTTAACCCTTACACAATTTAAAGTGAAAATAAAGTTCCACCGATTCCCAAAGGAAATGTGGGTCCTGGTTTGGACCCTGCAGAAATCATAAGACCTCGCAAACAAATAATCCAAAACTAGGATATTGTACTTGAGCCTATCATATGCCACCTTAGCATTTTAAACCCACCCATCTAATGTTCATGGAAGTAGCACTGGGAAGGGGGAGAAGCTGAAATCATAATACATTTGTAAACAAATGATGAACTAAAGGAAGCTTTAATCTCTGCTGGAAGGCTACTGAGGAAATAAGAAGTTTAAGGAGCTGAGTAGATGTAAAATTAATTTAAACTCAAATTCACATGAAAGTAAAGGAATATTTTCTTTTTAAAATGATCTTTAGTCATTGTATGAACTGTATTATCTCATTGTGCATTAAATTCATCTTCAAATAATACATTAAACTGAAACAGCTGAAAATATTACACTCAGTATGTATTTGAAGTCTGTGCTTTATTAATGTTTCTCTGTATGTAGGACAGCTCATGTCCAACCAGGTAAAGCGATTCCTCGTCTGTCGCACCTCCATTTCTGTTTACCCATTTTAAAGGGTTTTATTGTGAAGATTACCTGATACCAATAATAGGTGTTGTATGTTGTTCACATATTGTAAAGTACATCTGTGATTTCTGATCTTGGACTATATAACAAAAATTTATTTAGTTTGGCTTTTTCATCATATGACATATTAGTAACAATATCGACAAACGCACCAGACTCAGAGACAGACACAGAAAAACGCACTTTATGATATTACCTGGTAACGGTGATGTAGGGGGGGAATGTTGTGAATGGCAAGGAATCAGCTGATCTGTGTACTGGCGAAAGGAAAACAAGATAAAACTTGTAGCTTTACAAATTGCAATAAAAGACTATATAACAGATATAATAAAATGTTCACATTTGCAAAATAAACACAAACTAACGCAGATCTCGACCATATTATTAGCGGTTATGTTTTTTTTCTTCCAGACAAAATGTCTCTGTACTGTGGAACATGCAGCTGGTTTTCTCCTTTATTCCTAATCTAATGAAACATCTAACTCGCAGCGAGGAAACAAACAACATTGGGGGAGTAATTTCGCTGCCATTTAATTATACAGGCAGGACACAACTTCCGTCACAGTTATGTAAGTTATAACAACTTATCTGGGCCGTAACATACAATAGCAGGTTGTATTTCATCATTATCTTGGTTATTTGACATGAATCATTTCTCTTGTGTTGTTATTCACAGTTATCATTTTAAGTTATCGACCCAAATAACCCAAACCAACTCATGTGGAGCTTGCACAAGCACTCAGTTTGTACTGTGTGCAAACATAAATACATGTGCATACAAATAAACGTAAAAATAACATGACTTACTGGATTGCCTGACTGGGGAGGTATGGGACAGTTGCAGTGTTCACAGATTTCATCCAAGTTCTCAATCCAGTCAGTGTCTGAATAATCCGAACTGCAGTTACATCCCATCTTTTCTGCAATTTAAAAGTTCAAGTATTGATAGTAATAATATATATAATTACAAAGGAAAAAAAAAAATCTCCAAAATATCTCCAATATTCTAAGTTAACATCGTGTGTGAAAATGAATGATTTTACATATTGAATTTTGAATGAAAATAAAACGATGTTTCACTTTAATTGTTACTCTTTAATATTTGTAAGTGGGGGAAATGAAGAGTTTCCCTAAACTGCTCTTATTGGCTGTGACTGAGGGCATCGTCTCAAAATGGAGGCTCAGTGGTAAATAATGATCTAAACTAAGAAACAAACAACTCTAAGTTTTCATTTAGATACTATTTTGACTCTGTATGTAATCTCACCCCACACTCCACAAATAAATGTGACCACTTGCATTGCTGCAAATCACCGGCCTTTACATGCTCTAAATCTGATTCAGACTTGAATAATAGGCTCTATAAAACTGTAAAAATGCTAATCTTGTGTAATCTATTGTCTTCACATGCTCTGGTCTGTGGCGCGCTGCACAAAATGGCTTTCTCAAGCTCTCTTGGCTCCCGTTGGAGCGCTCGTGGAACAGGGTCAGTGGGCTAATCGCAGCGGCCTTCTGTCCCAAAAGGCTCCGAGCCGTGAGAAAAATCGGAGGAGGCCTTTCCCGGGAATAACAACCCACCAACTGTACTGAGAGCTAAAGACAGGAACCACAGAGTTATGAAGAAGTCTTTCTTTATTATTATTATTATCGGCACTCCTACGCCTGCTGGCCTACACTCAGGGAGTCACGCAAACAGAGTCAGCATTTTCCACTGAGGGGCTACACGACCTGACATATGAATGTATGTATATGTGTGCATTTAGTTTTGATTTCTATATATATGTTTTTATATTTTTACATATATCTATTTATATTGATGGCACCAGGAAGAGACAGGGAGAAACTAAAATGTCGTATTTCATGCATAGAGAACTCGTTGTCTGTTATCAGTGAAGCTTGTGCACTGATAAATTGATTGATTATGTGATTTTTTTATAGAAAAAATACATTTCATCTTAATTTTTCTTGTTGTCGCATCAACATCACACGAACAGTTTGGTGTTTTACGTTCAAATTCACATTTGTACTTTACACCTAATTGACTTTACCCTTATTATCTAGCATTAATAGACCAAATGTATGAATATACAAACCTGTATGTCCATGAAAACTCTCATCTGTTTGAATTATCAGCTTAAACGTTAAATTGGACTAGTAAGATACAGGCTTTCATTTATTACAATGAGAAAGCATAATATTTGTATGAGTTTTATCAGCAGAGACAATAACAAGCCCAGTATGTGAATATGTGTTGCTTTCAACTTTTTTTGTTAAACCATCAACGCAAACATAAGCAAAGAATGGCTCTAGGTAACATGTGGCCATTATTCCTGGGTGTGGATGTTATTCCTCTCTACACAACGTTTTTCATATAAATACAATGTGTTTCATACAAAAGTCAACAGATCAAAACAATCTCTCTGATTAAAGACGAATATTTGCTCTAACACATATAATGACAAGGAAATGGATTTTTGGCCATCTATTTATTTCTTTATCTGATCTCTAAACTCCTGGAACAGAATCAGAAGTCTGATACTCACCTCTCGAAATATGAGCTGTTTCTTCAAACGTCCAATAAAGTCAGATTTGCTGCCATAGAGATCTTCTTTATTTAATAGTTGTTCATTTGAAGGAGCTTTTTTAGCATTGAGTGTACTCCTCAGCACAGGAGCATGGGGTGTGAGGATGTCATCACCAGCTTCTCGTATTCTAACTAACTCAAAGCCAGGCTCACTGATGTGGTGTCTGTACACACACACTCAAGAGATGTGTGTTTCCTGTCGTTGGAGGGTTGAGGGTTGCTCTGCAGTCTTCTGACAGGTGCTTACCTTGCAGCTGTGTGAGCAGAGAAGGAACGTTAGAGGCTCCATGGTGAAAGGGGGTCAGGACAGCACCTTTACTAAAGTGGGAGCCACATTGTAATGTTCCAATACAGTTAAGAAAGGAGGCGATGGAAGGCTTTGCGTTTTTGTGTTTGCTCCTGTCTAGAACATTTGTGAGTCAGTGACCTTCAAGGTGTGGAACACCATCGACGTGGGCCTGAGGTCGTGGGTCCACAGGGGGGTTCCGAGGATCTCATGGTACGGTGGCCCTGAGAGGTCAATACACTGTAACTTACATCACACGTGAAGTCTATTTGCACATGTTTTCATGTGTTAAACTCTCAGGGCCTCTGTATCATGATTTGAGTATTTGTTAAGATTGATAGGACAGAGGAGTTCAAATAACACCAAACTAATCTTAGCAGTATTATAATCACATATAATTTAGGAATAGTTAATAATCTTGTCTCAAGTTTCCGCTTTATAATCAAAACAACAAAGCTACAGAGGCTATTTCCATCTCTCAGACTTGTGGTTTGTATCATCTGTGTGGTCAGTGAAGCATTTCAAAATAGACTTTGACCTATGTTTCACTTCTTAAGCAAAAGTGGAAAAAAAAGAATCAGTCACAAAAACCATTGACCAAATGTCAATGAGTGGATGACTTTACTTATCGTTGTTTTGACCAAGCTTCCTGTCTAATGGAGACCAAACTGTGGCCACATTGGACCCTGAGATGAGATATCAAATAATAAGGATCGCAGATTGGCTGAGCAGTTGCCTTTTCTACCTCCGAGACGACTCTGAGCTGTTGACCGCATCTCTTCTCTTGTGGTGAGTGGCTGCTGCTGCTGCTGCTGCTACGGAGCGTGCACCGGCAGGAAGTCAGTCCCAACAGTACAGGAAGCGCACAGAAATGTGTGCTCAGACGACGACCATAAAAAGTCTCACTTGCAATGAAACCACCTGAGCCCACACGGTATAAACACACGAGGACAGGTGAAGTAGTTTCACTTTTTGACATTGACAAGAAGTTCTGTTACTGAGCTTTGGATTGAGCTGAGGGACAAGAAAACAAGAAGCAAAGCTGACACACCGAGTTGCATGATGAAATAAAGGTGTGCCACATACCTACACCATCTATGGAGCTCAGTTTGTGAGTGACTCTTTGAGCCTTTAAGGGTATTCCTACTTTCCTTCTCAAGCACACGTCACACCTACTTCCAAATGTGGCTGGAAATCACGTTCTGTTACGCAGTCAAAACAAGATACGATCGATATGCAGTAAGTTTTCCAGCCCTCCCACCTCCTGCTTCACGATGCAGGTGCTGGCCTCTTTTATGTGAGCGAGTGTGCTGCTGTTTCTCATACACTTAAACACAATCTTTACCAACTTCAAACAGTTTCCCAATAATCAGATAGATAAATGTGCTTTATTTGCACTCTGCTATCAGTTTCTGCTCATATAATGGAATGTGGTATTTGTTGGGAAAGGGTCGAGGGAAACTATCTGCAGGGCAGAGATGAGACATTAGTCCACACTGTTTATTGTAACAGCCTTCACTAAGGATAAAGCCTTAAGGTGTCATACCTCTGCCTCTATGCGTTCTCCATATTATACTCATTCCCACTATCACAGTCTAACATCACACATGAGGTCACCCTTGTCCTGAAGTCTGCCTTATTATGATCATATCAACAGTCCCACTCGTGCTCTCATTTCGCACAAAGACCACACTCTTGCCAAGGCATATTTGGTTTCTTGTTCAACTAATTATCACTCAACAATGTCTGTGGCTCTGCACATCCCTCCAGGGCCCCATTTATATGTGTGGATATTACACCAGGTCATGAAAGTCTCGTGGAGGGAAAGAAGAGTCCATTGTGCCTGGGTAGCTCTGGGACCCAGGTTGGATGACATGAGGAGGACCTGATGGAGCATCTGGAGATATTTGACCAAGATAAGACTCATAGTAGAATGTGCTCAGTCAGATGCACAGACTCTGTCCCAACTGGCACTTTTCAACCGTGTAATGACGTGTATCTTAAAGCAAGATGATGCAGCTTTTTACCATAACAGATTTGATGGTTGGATGGTCTTCTTACTTGGAAAAGGGACAATGGTGGAGCTTTCTCCCTGAACGCCTGTTGTTGCTCCATGTAACTTTGGTGAGCAGAGACTGATCAACACAGAACTGAATGATAGTCACAGGTTAAATTGTCAAAATCAGGTCCAGCCATTTCAAGAATTTTGCCGATCTGTAGATCAGTTAAAAAGACTGTCATTAAATGCAAGGGTTGGTGTATTTGTTACAGCAGCAGCTCTTCTGGTGCAGGAAGCCGGGGATCATGAAGGATATCCACTGCTCAGTTGTGTTTCATATCAGTGGGTGGGACTAAACAGTCCGAGCGTCTGTCAACAGAGTGATACGCTTTGTTTTTTACATACAGGTAAATCCCTGAATGGTATACGATATCTAACTTTGACCTCAAGGGGTCTCTCAATCAAAACAACAACAAAAAACCTAGGGTGATGATGTCATGAAGCAGCGTAGAATCCTGGGAATGTTGTCACCATCATTTCTTGTCCCACAATCTTTTTGGTTCGCTTGTGCTTTTGCACTTTACTGGGAGATGACGACAGAATACGGAACAAATAATTGTGATTCTATAAAGCTGCTTTCAGATTCTGTAGATCCACCGTATTCTCTCTGGAGGAGGTGCACATGTTATATTAGGAGAGGCGGTGGACTAGTGGCAGAAACTTGGACTATGGGCAGAAAAGGTCTCTGGTTCGTCTCTGGTTCGAGAAACAACAAAAGACGAACCTGGATTGATCTTTCCAAAAATCCAAGAGGATTCTCCCTACCCTGTCTAGTGCCCCTGAGCAAGGCACCTTACTCCCCCAACATCTGCTCCCCGGGCGCTGTACATGGTCGCTCACTGCTCCGTGTGTCCTGCACCAGATGGGTCAAAAGCAGAGGTTAAATTTCCCTACCTGCATGAGTGTGCCTGTGCATGTGCAAATGTCAGAGTGAGATGCTCCGCAATTTCTAAGTATTTATCCCCCTGTCCTCCCCTTAAAGCACGTAAAAGTCCAGGAGAAGTTGATGTGTGAACACAACAGGGGATCCCCCACCGAATTCACCACAAACAAGTGGGGGGTTGACGCTAAAATTAAAAAAAGAAAATAGAAAACAAATGCCACTTGGTAAAAAAGCAGTGACACACACGCAGAAGGCACAGACGAAGATGTCAAGATAGTTTGTAGTGATAACAGCTGATGATGGTGACAGGCAAAGCAATGGGTTGGTTGGCAATACACCATGAGGTTGGTTGCCACCTGCCAAAAACCAAGAAGAAGAAGAAGAAAGCAATTGGTAAAGAATATATGATATAAATTAAAAGGCAACCAAAATGAAATATCCTGGTACCTTGAATAAAAATTGTGTTTTCTTTGAGTTTGAATATTGTTGGAAACATTTAGATAATGTAAGTAGATAAGTCAACAAAATATATGGCATAGGTCCAGATGTTTTTAGATATTTTAATGAAGAATTGTTGAATGGATCTTAACAGAAATAGTCACCACGTGTGGCTGCAGGGGGCGCTGTTCTTAAGTAAATGTTACATTGTGCTGCTTTAAACTTCAGTGTATGGGTATGTCAATATAATACAATTGCACGGATACAACAGACAGACATAGTGAAGTGTGTTTAATATTGTATTGCATTTGCAAGAGAATGGCAGTTTACATTTTAAGGCATTTTCCTTTTATTCTAATTTGTCTCATATATACATTCATTTTACAGTAGCATGATTTCACAACATCAATAAGAAAACTTCAGTATGTTTTTCCACCTTAAAAAAAACTGTAAACAAGTAAAATATCTCTCAAGAATAACTATTTTCTTTGTCTTACTTGTTATATAATAAACTATTGAACTTGCCCACTGCGTAACTCAAGGAGGACTATATTTGGTCACTGTCCAGCCATTCGTAGCTTCCAATCTGTGCTCTGCAGCATCTGGCCGTTGTAATGGAAAACAAAATGCATCACATGTGGCCTCCTGGGTTGTGTCACTGCAGTGGTGAGCGTATAGGGAATATTTTTAGTGTGTAAGAATGGGTGTAAATATGCTGGTGTGTGACCTCCCGCCTCCTCTGAGAATACTGGTAAACGTTCAGTGCACTGACGGATCAGCAGCTGGAACATGCTGCTTAGAGTGAAAACTGCTGCGGGAGAGCGTTTTCTTTTAACTGTGCCAAGACCAGATTGGAGCTGAAATGCCACCTTCATACCTTTTATTTCAGTCAAAAATATCACTAGTGATCTAAACTGTATCACAGTATGGCTTGTTTTTTTACAACCTTTACACTTTACACCAGCTCCTAGGTTTTATTTATCTACTTTGGTTCATGTAGCATTGTGCAAACAACAGTCAATGGAGCAGCTCAGGCTCCATCCAGCAGGAAGGTGTGTCCGTATTAAGGAACTTTGCCCCTGCAGGTCTGTACACAGAGGCTTCCTCATGCACATCAAGCCATTGTGCACATCAAATGAGTCCTTTTCATTTCCACCCTACAGTAGCTGGCAGCCTCTCTCCACTCTGGCACCAGAACACCTTCAGAGGAGTCAGCCAGAATAATAATAACAATGATAATAATGTGTCTACACAAGCTCAGAGGAGTCAGAGGAGTGGACTGGAAGATTCTCAGCAACATTAATGAAGCTTTCAACACAGGGAGAACCGCCTGGAGTTGATGTTCATCTTGGTGAGGCCCAGGTGCTTCAGCGGGGTGGACAGGGCGAAGGCGGCCTTCATGGGGATGTCACACAGCAGGTCCGACTCCTCTTCGCACTCCTCCAGCTCGTACGTGGCGTCGTCCAGCATCTCCTTGTGGCGGTCGCACACCTGCTCCACCTTCAGCCGGTGGATCTCCCCACGCAGGCGGATGAGCTGGCGGGCCAAGCGGTTGTCCTGGACTTGCATCTCTCTCTGAGGAGGAGGAGGAGGAGGAGGAAGAGTGAGCAGAGGTGAATGAATGAATGAAGGAGGGAAGCGGTCGGAGATTATTGGGGGGAGGGCAGGGATTTGAGGAGAAATTAAAGACCAGCAAGAATGGGGAAATTTGGATTATTCGTACTTTAATCTAATTTTATCTTCTTATGTAAGGGTGTTAATCACTGGTGTGTGTATTAGGGTAGTTGCTGCCTGGGGCCTTGGGAGAACAGACATCCAATTCTCTGAAAACGATTTGTTTAGGCTAGTAGGACTGCATGAAGTCACTCATGCTTTGCCTTGAATTAAGGTCTGACATCCATGGAGAGGATATTTCACAGATATAGGAAAAAGGAACTTAACAGCCAGAGAAAAGTGGAAAAGTGACAAATAAAAGCGTCAGGTTCAGTGATCACTCACCAGCTCTTTTCTCAGAAACTCCAAAGCATCATCAATAGTCTCAAAGCCACAGATGTTGCGCACGACCAGTTCTGAGTTCTCATTGCGTAAAAGCACAGGCACGGAGACGGCCTGTCCCCCGGCAGAGTCCGCACTTCCAGTGTCCGTGTCCGCTGGGACGCTTTCCTTCCACGGTCGGCTCTCGACGCGCTCCTGCCACTCCACATAGGACGGTCTGCGCGTCTGTAACTTCAGCTTCTCCGCCAGCGCCTTCACGCTGTCCAGATCCTCCGCGCGTCCCTCGCAGGACTCCTCTCCAAGCTCTTTAAATTCCATCGTGTCAGACAGTGACACGATCACAAGTCACGGGAATCCACCTCGAGTTCAGGTTGAGTTCACTCTCTGGTTCCTCAGCTCGGCGATAAGAGCGCAACAGGTCCTCCTCACCTCCTTTATAGGGAGTGACCGCCCATCCCGCAGGACGCGCAGGCGGCATCATTTATAGGCTTCTCTTGGAGGGAAGCCAGATCCCTTTGACCTGGCAGCAAAGACTGCGTGTCTCTTTGTCACATATTTACAGAAAATGCTGAACGAATTCATAAATTCAAGCAAATAATATCATGTTGGGATGTTTGAGTCAACATGTTCATAAAAACTGTCGAATTCCCTGTTTCCACAACATCTGTTTGGTTACTTTTTGTATAACTTTGATGACAAATTGAGTGTTGCAAATGATCTTAGTACACAATATTTTTCAGTTGCATTTTGAAGTAAGTATTATGTTACTTTATACCTTAAACCTTATAATCCTTTTGTTTCCCAAAAATATTTATATGGTTTTCTATTGTCTTCACACAAGCCGTAACTTTTAACCTGTACAGTGGCTTAACTGTGCTTTTAAAGGTGCTATATAGATAAAGTGTATTAGGCTATTATTATTATTATTATTATTATAATAATAATAATTATGGGTTAGGGTCAGGGTTGACATAATCAGATAATTTCCCTAGTAGCATTACAAAAGTGTAGAACAGGTACAATAAATAATACTTTTGCTAGAATATAAAAGTATCATTTGTAAAACGACTGAAAAGCAAAGAAAGTACTGTGAGTCCTACATTACTGCTGTGTTGATGTGTGTTAGAAGGATTTTGATGCCCTGGTCGATGACAGGGCTTTGTTTTGAGCTAGATTACATTCATCTGTTGTTTAATCTAACAAAGAGTTGCACTTTATAATTATTTGTTTCTGTTTTAATATAATGCATATATAATTTAATTACTACAATGTGGAGGCCCTTATAACTGTCTTCATCAGTTTGTATGTATTTCTCCTGAATATGCATAATTTTTGGTATTTCTTCTTATATCTTTTGTATATATCAATATATTACCTTTATAGGCATTTATATTTAGATATTATTGAGCAGGCAGAAACCTTGTACTGCAATTTGGATGAAACACACTAGTAAAAACATAACTAGCATTATTTTATATTCAGTTCTTGCCAATAGATCCCTTCCACCTAAATCGTACCATCCAATCTTACTGGACCCTTAAACAATTCGGATTAATCTTTTACAAGGTTTTCTTTGTGTTTTTTCTAGTTCTGCTTCCGTGATTTGAGGTTTTAAACCAGCTTTCTGTATGTGCGTCTGCTGCCATCTAGTGGTCATTCACCATAATGCAAGCCGATCAGTGCTGCTCCCCTCCCTCCTTGCTCCCCCCACAGTGTTCTCAACTTTTTACCAGCTTGTGGGTCTGTGTGTTTCTCTGTGTGTTTCTCTCTCTCTCTCTCTCTCTCTCTCTCTCTCTCTGTGTGTGTGTGTGTGTGTGTGTGTGTGTGTGTGTGTGTGTGTGTGTGTGTGTGACACATCAGTGCTGCTGCTGCCTCTCAGGAAACGTGCACTTCCGTTTTTACTCAGCCCAAGCAACTCTTTAGTTTCTTTCCCCCTACATTACCAGATCAGTGTCGAGCTCTGCAGCCACCTGCGTTTGAAAAGGTGCAGATAGATTATGTGGTTGAGCATGTTCGAGTAACCATGAATCTATTCATAGCCTCCTTATCGTCAAACAAACAGTGCAGGAGCTGCAGTGTTCTCCAGCCAGCATTGCGCACAGAGGAGGAGGATGCTTTTGCTTTCATTCTCTCAGGACCTTAGAGGCGAGGAGGTGATTTGAAGTTGGAGGGCTCCACCTTTGAGAGGTTTGGCTCTTTGGGTTTCTCGTTTTTTTGGGGGGGAGCTGATGGAGTTTTCTGAGCACATCAAGACCGCCAATGTGGAGGATGTAGTGCTTCGGCAGCCACTGCACCCGTCGAGCCGAGGCACCCTGTGCATCACCGGCCACCACCTGCTCTTCTCGGTCAGAGAGGAGGAGGGAGGCTCATCGCGGCAGGTTCTACTGCTCCTCAGGAACATCGATGCCACTGAGAAAAGGTGAGATCACTGCATCTTATCAACGTTGAGGATGTAAAAACAGTGGAGGGTAGAGAAGATGGTCATCTGGTTCAACGCTGGAAAAATGCCCTCGATATACGTAGAATGAACTTAATTGAGTTTGAGTGCTTTGTGGATGTTTTAGGACAACATTATTCTGAGGATGGTTACAAACTTGTGCATGCTCACATTCAACAATAACTTCAGGATTTGTACATTGGACGTGCTTGTGTTTCTTGAAGACTTTTCCAAAAAAGTGTCCAGATCTGCAGAAGCCTTTTTGATGAGATGTGAAACACAATCAAGTCTATTTGTACAAACTCCCTATGATACCATGACCTAAATGACTGAGAATCTTCACAGATAAATAACAACAATAACTAATCATCAACAAGTTTTTGTGCCAATGAATCATCCAACATCTAATTCATGTTATCCCTCAAATCTTTTTTTTTAACCAGTGTGGAAAATCTTTTTGGCTATTCCGGCCTCTTCTCTAACGCAGGCCGCAGTGAAAGGTTGGACATTTGTGTTGCAGTGTGTCTTCCCTGTTTCTGCCCTTACTGCTCACAAGTGCTGCAGAAGGAAATGTGCCAACAGCATTACAGCAGCTCTCTTGTCAGACACACACTCACACTGTGGGTCGCTTGCTTTTAGCATTCTGTTGACGTTAAACCTCATGAAAGCTTCGCTGTTACTGCTTGCAATGTTCTTTGGTCAGTAACAGAGAGTACAAAGGGAAGTCATTTGTCAGCAGGCTAAAGCTCTCCTTCCACACACAGGTTCGCCTTCCTTTCCTGCTGCAATAAAGACTTTCCGAACTGCTGTTGAGTGTTGAGTGTGGATATTTTCGTCTCCAGGACTCATAAGTGTGTATCTGTGTTTGTAGGATAGCTGGATCCTCAGGGACGATAACCATCAAGTGCAAAGATGTGCAAGTGCTCCAGCTGGACATCCCAGGCATGGAGCAGTGTCTCAACATTGCACGCTCTATCGAGGTGTCACAAGTCATTAAATAATCCGAATGAGACCTCAAACATTTCCTCTTTGCACTTTTCGCTTTGAATCTGATCATCTATTTTGACGTCCAGCAATGATCTGTTTCTCTCCAACTCTCTGTAGACCCTGTCCGGTCTGGACTGTGTGTCGGATATGTATCCTTTCTTCTACAGACCTCCTGATCTCAGCCTGCAGGACCAGTGGGGTCTCTCATCCCCTGAAAGGCACTACAGTCAAATGAAGGAGCTGGTAACCAACATAATAGAACTACCCGTACTTGTAAAAAAGCTGCTGCTGCGTAGAAATGTAATACCACATGCATAAAATATATATTATTACCCACCGGAGTCTCACAGCTAACCTTTCCCAACAATAGTCCGACACCCACATGACAGGAAAATGCCAGGGAAATGGAATGAATGAAAGTAGGAGGTCAACATTCAGGATATCCTTGTCGCTTAGTTTTCATTTGTTTTCCCCTAACTCCAGAATGTGTTTAACAGAGAGACATCTTCCTCTGGGAATAGCATGTTGCGATGGTAAAATAAACCTCATGGTCCACTCCCTTAGTGGACCATGAGGGCAGCTTTATTGATGCATTTTATAGGCACACTGTTCCCAAAACATGGGCGATTGGGCGAGTAAAAATAGTTAAACTGAAGTCCAAAGATGTTTTTTTATTCATCTTGTTCATCGATCATCTTTTGGGACTTCTGTTTTAGCATTTTTTTTTGAGAAGTAGGTTATTATTTAGTGGGAAAAAGATAATTATCTTGTATCTTGCTTTTATAAGTTGCATTTATAGAACTTTTAAGAATTTGTTAATTTTATTTCTTAAAGTTGTTCTGACTGTGGTGTTCTCATCTGTAAGATGTGTGGTGCTTGAGTCTCAAACGGTTTAAACAAGACCTTGAAAAGTCTTTTTAAAATCTGCATCTTTATTTTGTAATGGAAAATGTATCAGCTTTACATACAAAGTCACCATGATGTATTTCTTGTAATTTTAGCCAAAGATTTTGGATCAGGTTTAGAGTTGTGCAACTTATATTTTGTATAAATTTTCAGGTCAAATGTCAGAAGTGAAACCCTCTCCCTTGAACACGTCAGCAGCTAGCATGTGCAGAGGGACGTGATATATAATGAGTTTTTACAACCAAGTACCTCTAACAGCAGCTATTTGTCCGTGTTCTGTGATTGGTGCTCGTCAACCTTCTCTCTCCTCTGTTCGCAGCATGATAGGTGGAGACTGAGCACTGTGAACAGAGGATACTCAGTGTGTCCCACCTACCCCCCAGCTGTCATCGTTCCTAAAGAGATAACCGATGACATGCTGCTAAAAGTGGCCAAATTCAGACAGGGAGGACGCTTCCCTGTGCTCTGCTACTACCACAGGAAGAACGGCATGGTGAGACGTTTGAGTGTTTCTCCTCTGGTCTGAACATGCAAACACATTGTGCCAAATAACTCCAACCAAAACCAAAACTTCTCAGGTAATCATGCGCAGCAGTCAGCCGCTGACTGGAGCCAATAGGAAGCGCTGCAGGGAAGACGAGCTCCTCCTCCAGGTTGTGATTGACGACTCGGACAAAGGTTACATTATTGACACCCGCTCTAGTCAGCAGGCTCAGCAGGCCCGGATGATGGGCGGGGGGTTTGAGTCCAAATCGTGCTACAGCGGCTGGAAGAGACTGCACAAGCAGATGGAAAGGTCTGTGTGTGTGTGTGTGTGTGTGTGTGTGTGTGTGTGTGTGTGTGTGTGTGTGTGTGTGTGTGTGTGTGTGTGTGTGTGTGTGTGTGTTTGTGTGTGTGTGCACTGCAGAAGCTTTTAAACCATGTTAAGACTTTGATCTTTCCCATCAAGTGAACCTCAGTCCCTTTAAAACAGGGGTAAAGCCCTCCAGGAGAGCCTCATCAAGCTGGTGGAGGCCTGTGGCGACGGGTCCCACAATATGGACCGCTGGCTGAGTAAGCTGGAGAATTCCAAATGGTTGTCACATGTCCAGACTGCTCTGTCAACGGCTGGTCTGCTGGCAGAGTGTGTGGAGAGGTATGATCTTACACCTCTGCTGTGTTTACACTGGGATTAATGTGTATATTCATATCCTGTATCCAGACCTTTTTCTCGAATACAAATTTGCAGGGGGGTAGTACAATAAACATTATTATGTAGAAAATAAGATATTCATGTAGAGTTTCTGGACTCTGGTGTGTCTGTCTGCTTTGTCCAGGGACGGTCATTCAGTTCTGGTTCACGGCTCTGAAGGGACAGATTCCACTTTGCTCATCAGCACTCTGGCTCAGCTCATCATGGACCCAAGCTGCCGCACTCTGGAGGGCTTCCTGACTCTGTTGGAGAGGGAGTGGGTGCAGGTGTGTGTCTCTGTCTGTTACTCTGTCTGTGTGTGTGTGTGTGTGTGTGTGTGTGTGTGTGTGCGTGTGTGTGCACGCGTGAGACATCTAAGTAGCACCTGACATATTTGGTGGTTGTTGTTGGCCTTATGGAGATGGACCAAGAAGCTGCAATTACTCAAGGATGAAAAAAAACATTGACCATGTTTTTCAGTGTAAAAACCTCCTTTTGTAGTTGCAGATCATATTCACTTAAGAGCTAAGGCAGTGAAAGGCAGTTAAGGACAGGAAGTGGGGGTGTAACATAACTGTGGAAAACAGGAACTAGAATGATCATAATTTAGGAGACAAATAACCAAGTTATATCAGTCCATGAGTATCGAGATTCAAGAAACAGGAGACATATGGAGAGGGGACGCAGTTCATGCTTATTGGTTATTACAGTTGCAGTGTTGAAATACACCGATGCAGGTGAACAAGTTGACCTCTAAGGTAAGTGGTCCAAATGACACATTTTGTATTCTGTGCCCCAAGGTAAACATGAGGCCCTGGCTAAAGGGTAAAAGGGTGACTCTTGCACTAACTGCTCAAATGAGGTCATAGACAATCAATTGGAAACATAGGACAAGATGGAGAATATCCCTTGTATCCATGTTGAAAAAGGCAAAACATTTATAAATCGAAAAGGGACATGTGAAACTGCAGAAATTAGTGTGTTTGTTTGTGCCCTGTATGTACTGTGTGTGTTTCCTGTCTCAGGCGGGACACCCGTTCCAGCAGCGATGTGCCCACTCGGCCTTCTCCCACGCCCGTCTCCAGCAGGAGTCCCCGCTCTTCCTGCTGCTGCTGGACAGTGTTTGGCAGCTGTGGCATCAGTTTCCTCTGGCGCTGGGCTTCTCAGAGGCGCTGCTCCTCAGGCTGGCGACCGAGGCCTACGCCTCAGACTACGGCACCTTCCTGTGTAACAGCGACCAGGAGAGGTCGGCAGTTCTTCTCCAAATATTCGGACACAAAACCTGTTGTGTCATAGTAACCGCTATCCTCACACGCTTCATGTTACCTGATTCCGATGTCTGCTTTCCGCAGGTGTTCACTAGAGGTGAAGGAGAAGACTCACTGTTTGTTCCAGGCCCTGCTGAGGCCCAAGGAGAGGGAGCCCTACTCTAACCCCCTGTACGAGCACACTGAGCTGGCAATCTGGCCCTCGGTCCACCCTCAGTCCCTGCAGCTCTGGAGAGGTGAGCTTTGATTGACAGACATAATAAATCCTATCTTTATTAAAGGGTGTGGTCTTTCAGTTTGAGAGCAGGACTTGTTGATTTATTAGCACTTTCAGATTTGCTTATGCTTTCACTCAAGACCATGGGCTCACATGGCCCCTGCTGGAGATGTCCTCTGCTTGTGCTCAGACTGTGTGCTTGCACTCAGTTTATTGTTGCTTGGACAGATCTTGTGGGCTCCAGCTCTTCTTCCCCTCGTGCTCACACTGCTCCTGTGTCTTCTGTGTCTGCTTTTGGATTTCTCCTCTCTGCTCGTATTATTACTTCTTATCTTTACTTCTGTCTATAGATTCACTTCTTTAAGAGTCTTGTATGGGTGGTCCGTGCACTGCTGCCCTCCGTGGCATTATTTACACACTCAGCTAACACACCCAAAGCAATGGCAGGACAATTAAATATGTCAACACAACACGTGACCTTCTATTGGAACCTGAAGCGCAGGAAATCTGTCCAAGCAACAAAATATCTCAGGGCAAGCGTGCGATTTTTCCTGTTCTCAAACTTGTGTGTTAGCTTAATCAGTTATATTCATTCAATATTGTAGCATCCCATTTAATCTCAGTGAGTTCCCTGGTGTTGAATGGTCACCTGTTGCTAACTTTGAGGAGTCTTGATGCTGACCCAAGCTCACATCTGATCCTTAGGCTTTTTCCTGAGGTGGACCCTACAGACTCGGCACCTGGAAGAGGCTCAGGAGGAAATAAGAAACATGGTCAATGAGTGGGGGAAGCTGGTGCTCACCTGACAAAACCCCCTGAATAAGCCCGAAAGTTACAATGTGCAATGCCAGTGGACTGTGAAAATACTTTTCGGAATTCTTAACAATCATTTTTATGTATAATTGTTTTGGTAGTTTGTTTACTCTTTCATAAAACTGTTTTGGAAAAAAAAATGTTATGTGTTTAATGCTTTACAAACCTCGAATATAACATACGTTTTGCATCATTCCAGTGAGGTACATATTTTCTGACATATATTCACCATTAAATAATATCAATAGAGGGGTGCTACATAACGGACACACCCCCCAGTCCTGTTAAGCTCAGCTAAACACTCTTCACAATACAAATCCCTGTGCACAGCAAGTCAGCATGTTTGCACGCTCTGAGCTTTGCAGGCTGGAGACTGTAGTCCTGTTCAGTCAAGAGCCACCAGCCCGGGTGATTACAACAAGAGGACAAGAACCACGTAGCCCAGCATGACTCTCCACACCTGCCTATGTATCCAGTGGTCACTGGGCGAACTGAAACGGTGACCAATCGGATGGGTTGGTGATCTCTTCACTCTGACATTTAAATGCCTCAAAAACTCTTAATCAGCATTTCTCTTGTGATTTAGTTTAGTGGAATAGTTTTGGATTGACTGCAACTGCTGGTGTTGGATCAAGAATCATCTTTGTGGGATTTCTGATTTTTCAGCACACAGGTAATGAATTTGTACATATGATCCATTTATAATACTATTTAATATGATCTTGTCTATAATAATTTTTTCTTAAGATGTGTAGCAGTGATAAATACTGTCTCATGTGGTTCTGTTTAACTTTTCTAAAGAGCTGCTGCTGGACATGAATCCGGGCGTGCGGGTCTGTGTGCCCACTGTGGCCCTGCTGGGCATGTTTTGCCGAGGTTGCCTGAGCAGGGTGCAGAGTTTGCCCCGTCGCAGCTTCAGCACTTTGCACAAGCGAATGAGCAGGTGGAACAGTGTGGAGACCAGCGGCCCGCTACCTTCTCAGGAACACCCTCGTGTCCTCATCACAGGTTAAACAAATCCACATCTGTCTGTTCTGAGCATGTAACGGCCATTGTTTTCTACCACTTTCACTGGGCAACCAATGTTTGGCTTCTGTTGGCAACAGAAGCTGTTACAGTTCGGGGCAGGATGCCCTGCTCAGAGTCATCTCCGGGGAGCCGAGAACAGCACAAAACACAACCAGGCACATACTAAGCATCAAACAACAGGATAAGTTGAAGTACTGGGGTGAAGGTTTCATATGATTCAGTGACATGAGTGGAATACTACGGACACATGCTGTCCATTCTGTCTGTTCGAGTTGTTTTCACTGTGCACCAGCACCAGGACCCCATTTTGACTCATCACAATAGAGTGCATGCAGACAGTGCTAGTCACATAAAAGAGCCAATGAGTGGCACTGGGTGAGAATAATAGCCTGCTGCCACTTTTTGTCCCATGATAAAGCTTTGGAACAAATGAATGCTTTTTTTTCCACCAGCTTAAGCATGGTGCGCCAAAAACATTGATATCACGTTCATACTGAGCTCCAGGCATGTTTTGTTTTTTTCTGCAAAGTCAATATATTCAATGGGTCTCTGTGTACAGGTGGCCTTGGGCAGTTAGGTGTGGGGCTTGCACAATCACTGAGGTGAGATATTTATAAATTCCTGAGATATGGAAGTTTGTGAAAATTTGAAATTTGACATCTCTTTATTAATGTCTAGAAATCTGTATGGACGAGAGAACGTCATCCTGTCAGACATCAAGAAGCCTCCGCCTCATGTTTTCACCAGTGGTATGCAAAATATAAATTAGTTTGATGGCTTTTAATGTCCTGTTTTCCTTTGTTAATACTTTTAAATGCTCTTCCCTCTTTTTTCCTATCAGGTCCATTCGTATACGCTGATGTGTTGGACTACAAGCACCTTAGAGAAATTATTGTAAATAATCGAATCACTTGGCTCATCCACTACAGTGCTTTGCTCAGTGCTGTTGGCGAGGCTAATGTGGCTTTGGCACGCAAGATCAACATCACAGGTCCACCGGACGGCACACGATATTTACAGGTACCGCATTTTAGGAAAGATTGACGTGTTTTGACTCCTCTCTGTGTGTTCTAGGCCTTCATAACGTGCTGGACTTGGCACTGGAGAACTGCCTGCGCCTCTTTGTCCCCAGCACCATCGGAGCGTTTGGCCCCTCTTCTCCACGTGACCCGGCCCCAGACCTCTGTATCCAAAGACCTCGAACCATATACGGCGTGTCCAAAGTGCATGGGGAGCTGATGGGAGAGGTGAAATTATTTATAATACACATTATAATATAAGACACTTAGGATGCCATGATTGTATTTATAGGTTTTTCAGATCTCATATTCATGTTAATCATTCTTCAGTATCTCCATCATAAATATGGCCTGGACTTCCGCTGCCTACGTTACCCAGGTGTGATATCAGTTAACAGTTCTCCTGGAGGAGGAACCACAGGTATTGCTCAACTTAACATCTGCATATACCACACTCTGAGAAAAAATATATATATATATATATGTGTGTGTGTACAGCAAAACCAGCTCGATGTTATGGACTAAGCAGCCCTGACCTCTTTCTTCACAGACTACGCAGTTCAAATCTTCCACGATGCTCTCAGCACGGGTCACCACGAGTGCTACTTGCGACCTGACACTCGTCTACCCATGATGCACGTCTCTGACTGCCACCGTGCCACAGTGGAGTTCATGCAGGCACAGGAGTGCCAAATGTCCCTGCGTACCTACAACATAGCTGCCATGAGTTTCACTCCGGAAGAAGTGGCCCAAGAAATACGCAAGCATCTCCCCCATCTCAAGGTCACCTACAACCCAGACTCTGTCCGCCAGAACATCGGTACGACTTAAAGCGTGTGGTACACACACCTTAACACAAAACCTGGATGGGATGATAAAGTTGTGCAGCATATATAGACTGGGGTAGTGTCAAACTGGAATGAAAACAATTCAGCTACATGTAAATGGATGTTAATAAGTGATATGTCCTGTTTTGGTTATATTTATAAAAAATGTACTTTGGTATTGAAGAATCAAAACGGCATGTTTGTAATTAAAAGTCAAAAATTTTAACTTTCAAGATAAAAACAGCAGTTTTATCTCTAAGGTTTTTAGGGCTCCTGCAGGGGCGGATATAGGATTTATATAATAATATACAAAAGCTTTAACAAATTATTTTTAGTTGGGTAAGTGAAAAAGTTTAAATTATAAAATAAATTGAAAAAAAACTATTGACAGTACAGTGGCATTTCAGGTACCAATCAGGTTTCAGCTGGGGCCAGTGCCCCCCTGGCCCCGCCCCTAGATCCTTGGCCTCCCTCTGTTTTCCGTTTTTCATCCTATTTTGTTTTTGAATTAATTGTGCGGTTTATATCATCATCTTCACGTAAACTACTACGAATGGTTTTAATGTGGTCATGTTTGTTACTTTGCAGCAGACAGCTGGCCTGTCAGGTTTGATGACACCAACGCTCGCAGAGACTGGGGCTGGGCACCAGCCTTTGGGCTGGAAGAGCTGGTGTCCGACATGTTGCACTTCATTCGAGCCAAGAGGACCAATAAGGGTTTGCCAGTCAGCTAGCAAACCCTGCTCCACAGAGACTGACCAATGCCCTACCCCTACATGAACTATACACTATCTCTCTCTTCACTTTTCAGAATGTGTTTCTCTGGAACATTACAGCAATGAGCCACGGCCTGTCTGTTAGGTGTAATTCATAGTTAGAAGCCCTCAGAATACAGTGGATTGTGAGATTCCACACGCAATGCACACAATGACACACATCTCAGTCTTTTTCAGGGAATAATATGCTGTCAAACCTTCTCTCCATCTTTGTTGTTTGTAATCGTGATCGTGTTACCAGCATCACTCAGATGCAAAAGAAAATCATTTGTTTCGTAAGCTTCAGAGATTTCAAATATCATACAAATCACGTGCATGGACTCTCCAGTCTGTTACAATGTCTGTTACAATGTCTAATACAATATGGACCAGTCGCAGATTGAAAGTATCAAAGCTGTTGTATGCTTTGATTCCACAATCATCTGGAATGGCTGGCTCAGTTAGCTCTGGACTGAAATGACACATCATGTATTCTGGCTGTTTCATAATATCAAGTGAAAATCACACACTGGACACAAACCCACTACCCTTGCTGTGGCATCAAGCAGGAAGCTTTTAGTTTACTTTCTTCTGGCCAGCAGTGTGATTTTGATTATGAATATGCAACAACAAGCCGTATTGACTGTAGATTACTTTTGGAAAACTGTCTAAAATGCAGTGTTGTTTGAATCAGACTTTGACTAATAAAAAATGTAATTTACCTAAATAGCAGTGATCATTATATATTGCTCTATTCAATATATTAAGATGGTTACTGGGTACAATGACTATTACATGAGTATTTACATTTTAAGGGATCAGATACTTGACTAGTACTTGATTACATTGATATCAAATTATTTTTAGTGGCATTTCAGGTACCAGTCAGGTTTCAGCTGGGGCCAGTCCCCCCCTGCCCCCTACATTTCCGACAATAACCATTTTTTTTACAACACTACATTCAAAACACAACTATAACTAGGGTTACGTTGTAGCACTGGTGGGCCCCGAGCTGCCGCATGTTGAAGCCTCTTGGTGGAGAGAACGATTGATGACCAAGCGCACTTTTGTTTCAAACCTCTTTCCCTCTGAACCTACAGTGTGTTCAACAGACCAATGTGATGTGATTTGAGGTTGAGCTACATCATGACCTCATGGTGAAGTAGCCGTCGTACAGAGTAGAATAGAATATACAGAAGATGTACACTCCTGATCAAAATCTTAAGACCAGTTAAAAGATTGCATGAATTTGCATTTTGCACTGTTGAATCTTAGGAAGGTTCTAAGTAGAGTTTCAAAATGCAAAAAGAAGAAATGGGAACAAGAGCCCAAAAGTTGTGAGCAGGCAATTTATTGAAAACAACAATTTAACTGAAGTAGGCTGTTCATCAGCTGATCAAAAGTTTAAGACCACAGCTAAAAAAACAAACAAAAACTCCTAAAACAGAAATTGAAGTGTCAAAAACTGACTCAGTAATGAGTAGCTCCACCATTATTGTTGATCACTTCAAAAATTCGTTTTGGCATGCTAGATGCAAGTGTTTCCAAAAGGCTAGTGCGAATGTTGCGCCAAGTGGTGAAGACGGCTTCACGAAGGGCATCCACTGTCTGGAACTGAAGTCCATTTTTGTAAACTTCCCTTGCCATCCATCCCCAAATGTTCTCAATTGGATTAAGATCAGGGGAACACGCAGGATGGTCCAAAAGAGTGATGTTATTCTCCTGGAAAAAAGTCTTGGTCAGACGGGCATTGTGAATTGGAGCGTTGTCCTGCTGAAAAACCCAGTCGTTACCACACAGACGAGGGCCCTCAGTCATGAGGGATGCCCGCTGCAACATCTCCACATAGCCAGCTGCTGTTTGACACCCCTGCACAACCTGGAGCTCCATTGTTCCATTGAAGGAAAAAGCACCCCAGATCATGATGGCGCCCCCTCCACTGTGCCGCGTAGAAAACATCTCAGGTGGCATCTCCTTGTCATGCCAGTAACGTTGGAAGCCATCAGGACCATCAAGGTTAAATTTGTTCTCGTCAGAGAATAAAACTTTCTTCCACCTTTGAATGTCCCATGTTTGGTGCTCCCTTGCAAACTCTAAACGGGCAATTTTGTGGCGTTGAAGGAGACGTGGCCTTTGAAGACGTTTCTTGTTTTCGAAGCCCTTCCTTCGCAGATGCCGTCTGATGGTTATTGGGCTGCAGTCAGCACCAGTAATGGCCTTAATTTGGGACGAGGATCGTCCCGTGTCTTGACGGACAGCCATTCGGATCCTCCGGCTCAGCGCCGGTGAGATTTTTTTGGGTCTACCACTTGATTTTTTTGTTCCATAACCCTGAGGATCTTTTAAGAAATGCAAAATGACTGTCTTACTGCGTCCAACCTCAGCAGCGATGGCACGTTGTGAGAGGCCTTGTTTATGCAGTTCAACAATCCTACCACGTTCAAAGACGGTGAGCTTTTTTGCCTTTGCCATCAAGAGATCTTCAGTGATTACTTGACAGGAAATGACATGGAATCCAAATTTTTGCACAGATTTTGGCTTTTAAAGGCTGTGGTCTAAAACTTTTGATCAGCTGATGAACAGCCTATTTGAGTTAAATTGTTGTTTTCAATAAATTGCCTGCTCACAACTTTGGTCTCTTGTTCCCATTTCTTCTTTTTGCATTTTGAAGCTCTACTTAGAACCTTCCTAAGATCCGACAGTGCAAAATGCAAATTCATGCAATTTTTTAACTGTTCTTAAGATTTTGATCAGGAGTGTATGTTGATGCACCAGTATTCAGAAGTTGTTCTAGAATTTGACCCAATTTTTAAGAATGTAATCTTATTATGATAAGTCATGTACACAGATTGTCATTCTCTCTTTTAATATTTCTAAATGGCAAACAGGAAAATAAAACGCTGATGTAAAAAGACAGATAATACAGGTTAGGGGTAGGCGATGTGTTTCAAACCATTATTTTAAATTCAAGCAAAATATACAAGTTCTCATTCACATGTTTAAACAAGTGAAACAATATATGATTTATCCCTTTGCCTATTGTAATTTGGATTATTTGTCCATTATAATTAAAACAATCCAGTTAAAGAAATCCGTCAGGGATTAACTTCAATTGATTCATATATATTTTTACTATGATGAAGAAACTAGCAGTTTTTTTGTAGGATATATTTTTCTGCCATGTTGTTGTGCCATTGGATGTTTTGATTTAGTGCACACATACCTCATTTGAATGTGTTCCTGAGAAGTAAACTTAAATCTAGTTAAGTCCATGTCTGCCTTTCATGTTTTTCCCCTTATTAATCTAAATCTATATTATGCTAAACGACAGACAGAGAAGATCACAAATTAATGAAGCTACACATATCCTATAAAAAGGTTTTAATTTCAAAAGGATGACCAGATGACAAGAGCCAGGGTTACTTAATACAAATCATAGAGCAGTCCCACAGAGATTAGCTTGGTGCAAGAGTGACAACGTAAAATTGCATATCTATTAATTTGGGAAATGAAAGCATACTCAATTTAATTTCAGACTGGTTGAGTTTTAAAACAAGAACATTTCAAAGTGAGAAATAAACAGCAGGTTAGACAATGCCAAACATTAAGTTACAATGTGGGACATGACATTCTGTTAGAGCCTCTAACAGCTATGCCACTGGTTCCACTACTGAAAGGCAGTAGTAACAGGAGGTTACTGTACGATGGTTCCTCACACTCAGTAATGTAAGTGGTTCATGCACATCAGAGACAATCACTGCACATGCAATCATTTCTCAATGAAATCTAGTGTAGGCTGTGGAAAATATCTGAAACCTGCCCAACTCTAACCTCTGAGATTCGTCCATTTCCCTGCTCGACAATTTATAAAGGACAACACAAGCTTCTTTACACGTTAGATAACACACCAACTGACAAATCAAGCTCTTTATGCAACACACTCTTCAGAATGTACCACACCAGTAAAAAGAAGAAAAAAAAAGAAAAAGACTCGAGAATTATCAATTTGTACATTCTAAAGCTGAACCAGGTTGATGACAAACGTCAAGAGAAAGAGGAAAATTCAAAACTGATGAAGCTCCTTGGTTTCAGGACATTTGTGATGGAGATATTTGAGTCTTCCCCTTCTCCCTCATGGAGCGCAAGGCCTTCTCTCTTAGGTGCTTCTCCAGGTCGTCAAGGCTGTCGTCTACTTCACTCTCCGATTCCTAAATGAACAATCATGAAAAACTTCACTCTACTTGCAGCTCAGATAACAATGAAGGTGCCCTGCAAACAAAATATCCAGATTATTTTTCACATTTTCTGAACAGGAATATGAGGCCCTCGGTTTCTAAAAATCACTGAAACTAATTTGTACCTTCCTTGAATCTCCATCCTCCACCCCACCCTGGTTTTCTTGTCCTTCTCCAGCACCAGGGGCACCGCTCTTCTCCTTCTTGTGCTTCTTGTGCTTCTTGTGCTTCTTGTCCTTTTTGTGTTTTTTCTCCTTCTTCTTCTTCTTTTTCTTTAAGCTGCCATCAATGTCAGAGTTCTGCAATAAAATGGTCATCGTTAGGACTCAGCAAGATGCTTTTTAAAACCAGCATAACAAGAATGACATTATAAGCGTTCCTGTGCCAAAGGGGGATTATGCCACAGCAGGGCTCTCGCTCAACAGCTCTAGGAAATGTTCATCAATTAAGTAAACTTGTTTTAATGTGTCAAGATACATTAAGGTCATAACGACTGTTTAGGAGATAGCATATTTAATAATTAGGAGTATTTAACACAATGAAGAAAGTACTGACTTGACATGTGATACCTGGATGGCCAAGATAATCATCCTGTAATAAAAAATGTCGCTGCATAATTATCAGCCTTCATAAATAATCATCCTAAAAAAGGTCAGTGTCAAACTACCACCTTTTAGGATGCTGAACGAAACTTTTAGTGGATGTAACTTAAAAAGAAAAAAAAAAAACATTGTTTGATAACATCCAGGTAATTTATAAAAAAAAAAAAAAAGTAAATCAAGGTTTTTCAGAAATACAGATAATATCAAAGGTTTAAATTATCAACATGAAGATGATAATAATTCTAAGACAACCAAAGGTCAATAAAATACAATATTGAACCTTGCTTGGGGACTGACTGCCGGATCCACTGCTGGCCTTTTTGGCTGGTGGTGGGGAGCCACTGGCAGAGCGTGACGGTGAGGGGGAGGCAGATGCTGGGGCTGGACGTTTCTGAGCTGCTGGTTGAGGGGAACCAGATCTCGATCTGGAAGATGCTCTCCTCATAGGCTGGGGGCCTGGAGAGGGTCTGTTAAGCGGAAATGGTTTACATTAGAAGACATTCAAAGAGTAATGTTGCATACACAAAAATATAAACCAACTCTGAGTTTTTACAAATGCTTGCTCGTTGTTTACCTCTGATTGGTGCGTGGCTCTGGGGTGCGGGACACTCTGCGGATGGGTTTGCCGCTGTGTGAAGGGGACTGTTGTCTCCGCTGGTTAGATGGAGATGAGCTGGAGGTTTTGAAGCATCCCTGGGGGCTAGTGGAATTTCTGACAACGCGACCGCGCTTTACTGGGGATGGGGACAGGCGGTTTGCTGCTGCAGGAGGGGATCGTGTATCTCTGTTTTGCCAGCCAGAAGTCAACATAGGGCTCCTCCTGTGTCTGGGTGGTGATGAAGAGGGTGGAGGTGTGCGTCTCCTTGGAGCAGGAGAACTCCTGCGCTTGGGAGACCTGGAGAGACGTCGCTTGCCTCCTGGGGGAGATCGCTTTGCAGGAGAGCTAGACATCTTCCTCTTCTGTGGAGGCAAAGGTGAGGGGCTGTAGCGGCGCTGGATAGGGGGGGAATAACGTCGAGGGGATGGAGATCGGCGGCGAGGTGGTGGAGAAGGAGACCTAAGAAGCATAACATTTTAATTATCAAAAAAATAACTGACTAGTCAATTATTAATATCAAAATGGTCATGCTTATACCTGCGTCTAGGAGGAGAGGGAGATCTTCGGCGTCGTGGGGGAGAAGGGGAGCGACGTCTCCGTGCAGGAGATGGAGAACGTCTTTTCCTAGAAGGAAAACAAAAAATACTTTATAAGAACAACATATGCAGATACTACCCAATTTGGATTTTAGAAGTTTAACCATTCAGCAAACTCTCTGCTTAGTATCTGACCTTGGAGATGGATCCCTGTGTCGCCTCCTTGGAGAAGGTGTACGTCTCCTCCTGACATCACCGTTTCTGGCAGCTGGCCCTGCTGTTGGCCTTTTTGGCCCTTCATCTGCGGAGGAGGAAGACCCGGTATCTGAAAACACAGAGATGAAGAGCATCAGCAACAGTTCCAATGTAGCCTCAACTGTATGCTGTGAGGAGAAGTCATCAAGGTTGGGGTGTTAGGACACAGCTTCAAAAGTCCATAAGACAATAAGTAACAAGATGACAGACAAAGACCTGGTTATAGAGAGAGAGAGGGGTTGAGTATAGGAAAGGAAAGTACAGAGATAAAAACGCTTTTAACCTGAAGACGACTGTCGATTCTGCCTGCGATACTGACGTCGCTGCTGCTGCACCGGATCTGCTGTTGCCCCTTTGTCATTTTTATCCTCTTCTGAAATGTAGAGCATTGAGTGGCCCATCAGTTTTTACAAACCCAGTGTTACAGACTACCATGGATACAAATGATAAAAGAAAAAAAAAAGTTATATTTATTTATTTACGTTTTCTTTAGGTTACAACATTGCATAGTGCAACGTGACCATGTATTTATGCTACCTGTGTCCCCTGTGTTGGTGTATAGCGTTTTATCAGTTTGTAGTGACTAGTGATTAACTATCTGGATCAAAGCATCATTATCACACAGAACTATCTGAGCATGTTAAATGGAAGCACAGTAATGAGGTTATTAAACTACTTTTTAAGGCAGTCGATTGAAAATTAGTTAACATTTAGATGAGATTCAAGCCTGTGGAAATGTCAACTTATGTTTCCTGCACAGAGAGAACAAACTTAGTGCTCTTGTTGCATCATTTCCATATTGTTGGAATTAAGATTTAAAACTATGTATTTTAAGATAAGACTGAATACACGAAGTATGGAAATTATACAAACCAACAATTTTTTTTTTTTTTTTTTTAATCACATTGAAGTTGCAATGACACTTTAAGGTAAACATCCATATTAAACCCCTCATGATTATAAGCCAAGGAAGAAAAAAGTGTATTGTCAAACAAAATTCGCTGGGGTCTCCATTACGACTAGTCACCTCAGATTGGGAACGTTGAGGTGAAAGACCTTTACTAGTTTTAATAATAGGAGTTGAATAGTAATTTAACTAGTTTTTCAAAATAAAGTATCTCTTACCGGACTCAGAACCATCAGAATGTCTGGCCTTGGCATTATCAGGCGGAGAATCACCCCTCCCTCCTGGTTTTCGCTTTAAACCTTAAAAACAAGACACCAAGAAATTTGGTAAATAATAATACTTCTTATTATAATAATTGAGGCATTTCATATAATGAGCTAGTTCTAACTCCTTACATTTTAAAAGAACAGTACAAAGAATTTATCGAGACTTACAAAATTATATAAAATTTCTAAGAACCAATGTGGAAAACAATGAGGATTTTTAATATTTTACCAGATGATCTGGGTGGAGAAGCTGAACCCCGTCCTCTTCTCCCCCTGGGAGATGGTGAGCGTCTTTCCTTCCCTGCAGGGCTAATGGATGTGTCCCGATGTTGCAGCTGTTTTCGAGGTGGTGATTTAGATATTCTTTTCATCACTTTTTTAGGAGAGCCAGAGTGTGCAGAGCTGCTGCCGGAGGATGAAGCAGAGCGAGAGCGCCTCCTGCAGGACACAAACATTTGTTTTTTTCCAATGTGTTGCTAATGTCCTGAGTCTTTTGCATGGTCAGGATATAATATACACAATAGCACCTCTTAGCAATATATGCTACTAAAATAAAAGGTGTAAGGGTTCAAACCGGCATTAAGGCTTTCACACTGACCTACGGACTGGGGAGCGCCTGTGTCTGTGTCGGGAGCTGGGGGGACCACGTCGGGGAGGACTCCTTCGACGAGGAGACATTCTCCTCCTAGGACTCGGCCTTCGGCGAGGGGAAAAAGATCTGAAAGGTTAGAGAGGGCAAATTCAAAACGTTTTCGAACTCTGAAGTTCTCATTCAGAGACAAGACTATAACACATCATATGGTTTACCATACATTTCTGAAATTACCTGGAACGGGAGCGTCGTCTGTGAGAGCGTGAATGAGAGCGGGAGCGGTGATGAGGCCTTTCCCGTCTGGTTTCCTTGTCCCTTTCCCGAGACCGCGGTCTTTCCTCTTTCTTCAGAATTTTCTCAGGGGAGGGCTCTTTGACTTCCATCACCGAGTCTGCTTTCACCACCTCCAAAACTGTGTCACTATACACCAGAAAAGAGAAAAGTTTACAATCCAAATTTCCCCTGTTAGATCATTACTGTTACCCCAAAAACAAATCTGCTCTGTCCGAACTACAGTACCTAGAAATTTGCCTGAAGCAACTAATTAAACAAAAATGGAAAAAGACCACCATTAAGACAAGACTTGATAATTGCAGCAAAGGGAATAATGTACGAACCAGGTAGATGAAGCTTCTTGGACCACTGGTTCTGGCATTGACCTTCCTGATGTATCTGGTTCCACAAGTTGCTCTAAAGGTTTCGTGGGCAGCTGCATCAGGGGTGGGGGGGGTGAAGTGCCACCAACTGGGCTGGATTTGCGACGTGGGGAGCGTGAGGGACTAGGTTTTCTGTCGCGCTTCACTGGCGATCTTCGTCGTGGTGATGGTGACCTTGTCTTCCGCCTGGATAGAAAGGAGGCAAACCAGGAAAATATTTCCATTTCTGTCATAAATACACAAATCCAACTTCTTTACACCAATCCCAATATAAAAAAACGTTTTCTAACCTTCTTGGACTCTTCGACTGAGCCCTCTCTCGGTTTTCTTTCTCCTTTTCCTTCTTATCATCATCCACCTTCTTAAGAGAAGCCAACTTCTCCTGTTCAATCTATCAAAAACAGAAGTAAAGGAGATCGTACACATCAACACTTTCAGAAATGACATTCAGCAGTATTCAAACATAATCACCTTAACATTATGTTCAGTTTTATTGTCTCCGTTTAAGACCTATTATTCTATATTCTTCAAAAACATTTCTCCAAAGTCAGACTCATTTACACCACCTTCTTTACCTGTCTGGGTTACTTGACCTTTCTACATCTTACAAATATATTTTGCCAGGATTTATCTCAAGGAGAAGCTTACCTGTCTCTGTTTAATTTCCTCTTTCTTCTGTTCCAAGAAAGCAGAGGGTATGCCAGCGATGTTGTCCTGGGCACTCAACAGCAGGGGCCACAGGTCCCTCATGAACTCCCGGGCGTTCTTCCCATTTAGGAAGCCTGTCAGGTTGATCTGCATCATCTTACTATCTGGGTGCTGCAACACACACACAAAGGGGGAAAGAAGCCATATAGGCATTGAAATGATGGAAGGCGACCAATCAGGGGGAGGTAGGACCCACCATATGGAGCTTCCTACCTTCTAGTCCTCACTAAAGTAAACCTGTTACTATGTAGTTTAACATACTCAAAACATGTTATGGTACTGACTAGATATGTAATGTACCTGGATCCAATACTGGACTATGAAAATAAAACTGATTTAAATCATACTCACAAACTCAAACTGAGAATGTGAGCTAGCTGAGGAGAGATATATCTAATGATTTAACAATTGCATGCAAGACTGCTGTTATGCATAGTTCTGATTTTGTTCCCCAGATACATTAACTATAACAACAAAATGCCATATCATAAAAAATACTTAGATATTGGGTTTCCTCAGTGCTATGCCCACTACTTTACATTCTTGTGTCCCTACCCACCCACTATCTTCCAGTCTCCCCACAGTATTCACTTCAGGAGTTAAACAAATAGCCACAATACAGAGTGCATTAAAACCCAACACTGCAAGTACAGTTCCGGTGTCTTCAGTGAGTCCCGTGGGATCAGTGGGCACGGAGCTCCCTTGGCTTGCTTCCGCCTCCCTACTGCTTGAGACTCAACCACCTTGAGCTTAATGTTATATCATTTATCTAAATTGCAAGAGACGAACAAGCAATAATGAGTACACAGTCACACAAAAACGAAGTTTTATTTCATCAACTGATTATGAATAACTGCGAAATACGCTTATCTCAAATTCAATTATCAAATTATTATTACTATGCAAGAGTACCCTTTAAACTTAGCTTCAACAGTTCACCCAACCCCAAAAAGTCATAGCAAGCAAAAGGCATAATTATTGTTAATCATATTTTTGTACAAATGTTTTAGCATCAAGATAATTCAAGCTATTCACAAATATATTATGGGACACAAGCCTGATAATATCAATCAATTGAGGAGAATATGTATAAATCACGTGGGTTCTGTCTCCATCAACCAGCCCCCCCCAATATTTTCAGCTATGTGCCATGGAAATTACCCATTAACCAGAGATCCCAAATGATTTAAAGCCTGAGTGGGGCAAAATGATTAAAAAGGTTAACTATTTAACATAATGTATCTCTATTAAGTAAAGTAGCAATATGACTATAGGATTAAGAACATACTTACTTCAAAAATAAATACATAACATCAGTGAGCCTCAGCAATACAGCTCGACTGACATAAGGATTTTTACAAGGTCAAAAAACTGAATGTAGCTTAACACCAAGATGGAAAGTACTGTTTGTTATAGCTGAAGATGTTAAGTCTGTTACACATTTGATCAAATGCAAATGAGATGTTGCCTATTGTTAGAGGGTTTGATTGCCTTTTTAAAGAATTACTTAATCTACTGAACATCTTTTTTTTGCTGACGTCCAATGGTTGTCCGTTCTCAGCTGGATACAGTGATATATTAATGACATCTTCACATCACTTATGTGTGGTTAAGAATGCAACAGGACACTTCACACCACCTCAAACAGAGGTGCCAAAAATTTGAAATGTTCACTTACAACAATGCATTTCAGCTTGGTGTTAAGATATGTTTAAGTTATTCTGTAAGAATATAAAGTAGAGCCATTACTCTTAACAATTGGATATGGCACATTGTTAAACCATTCCGGTTTCCAGTATACAATTCTTGTGATGTTTACACTAATCTGGTTACATGATGCATTACAAATAACTACGGCTAATATGATCATGGCATTGTTCAGGTATGTCTTTCACTGACATGATATAGGTGACCCCTGCATATAACTCACCTCAAACCACACACTGCATCATGAAGGGAGAGTTGGGCTCAGTGACTTTGGGCTCAGGAGAGAGCTAATTAGGTGTTGGTGCAAGGTATAACATCCATATTGGTTCAGGCCTTTTAAATCATAAATCACATCATCATTAGAAGACTGCTAAAT
This sequence comes from Pleuronectes platessa, assembly GCF_947347685.1. Classification (NCBI taxonomy): domain Eukaryota; kingdom Metazoa; phylum Chordata; class Actinopteri; order Pleuronectiformes; family Pleuronectidae; genus Pleuronectes; species Pleuronectes platessa. The sequence goes on along the minus strand of NC_070636.1, from coordinate 12,707,209 downwards.
AGAGGCACTTGTCACATAAAAGCAAAACATGGTTATGTCATCAAATATGAGTTTGATACCAATTGTTACTGTACCCATTCACTTTGACTAGGATGGCTATCATTTGATTATATCCCTTCTTATAGAGTAAACAATGCCCTCAAAGCTATGATAGTTTTGAAACAAACAAATACACACACAATTGTAGATATTACCTTTTCATCAAGCTGGTTAAATATGAACTCTATGACGACGTCATCCTCGAACCCCAGAATCTCTGTCACTCGTTGTGTAATCCAGGGTTTGACGACCTCCAGGTTCACTTTGGTCATGTCCACCTTAGACCGACACAATAAAACAAAATTAACTAGGGCTACGAAGCAGCACTAAGCGGGCCAGAGCACTTGAGAACACAGGACCTATGTGGCTGTGGGGAGGGTGGTCAGGGATCGGGCGAAACGGCTCAGCGTTGCGTGCGTTTAGCGCACCGCGGGAAGGGCAACCGCTTCACTGCCTGTGTCCGTCACGCAATGCCGAACCCTGCCCACTAATCACGCATTACGGTCCACATCATCAAGTGCAGACCACATGAAGAACATTTTAAGTAAATCGAATTTAAGTTGTTAAACAAGGCTTACTCTCATGTTGCCAGTAGGTGGTCCCTTCACTACATACAGAATAATAGATCTGTTCAGGCCAAAAACACGTGTTTCTCTTCAAATCATATAAATCTTTCACCTTTGCAACATCTGAGACATCGAAGGAATCTATTACCACTGGCACTAGCTGTGCTCGGGCCCTACTAAAGTTAGTGAAGACAATCAATGACTAAATGCCCTGATGCTCCAAGGTCTTCTGGGAGCTGAATGCTTTACAGTTTCATTCAATCTAAAACACATGTCTAAAGACGAGGTTGTCTGGCTAATCACACATCGGATGGCATCAAGTTCTCATCTGGATGAACTAATACATTAGAAAAAGCATTTAACATAACACATGGATGATCTTGTACCTTCTTGTCCAGACATTCTGCAAATTTCAGCTGCTTCAGCAGTTTCTTGTGCTTGTTGCTGAAACGGTTGTCTTGCTCCGCACTTGTGCCCTGAGGAACAAACAACACATCTTAATTTATCTTGTTCAAGAATATCATATCTACACACATTTTAACGCATGCAACCACAATCTATCAAACAGGCTAAACTGGAAACCAAACAGCACATGGTTCAAAATAGGCTATCAAACACTGAAACGCTTGTTCTGATACATTATTTGATATCGATGATAAAACTATCAGCCGATGTTGTTGCAGGTGATGAAACTCATGTCAGATGAGATTTACACCAGTAAGCTAATGTTAGTTAAGCTAGCAGTTAGCCTACTTAATCCTCAAATCCAGGCTAGCATTAGCAACAGGCTAACGTTAGCCAAAGTCTGGTGGTTACTTGAACCAAACACAAGGAAATGGTATTAAAACCCAGATCGGTGTTGTGTAATATGCATTTAAGGCCATATATACTATATAATGCAAGGGAAGCAGTGGTCATGACGAGCCCATAGAAACAGAAACGATGTACCGCCCGGGCGCCATCTTTAACCAAGGCAACCAAATTAGCAGTAGCTAGCTAGCAAAGGTTGGCTCGTCTATTTCCTGCAAATGTGACCTACTGCGCATTAACCTGGTAAAGTTAAGGCGTCTACGCAGAGCAACGTTGCAGAAGGACGAATGTTGCTAAACATTAATTGTTGTTGATACGCGCATTCAATTATGGGAGTTTCCCAGCTAAACTACGACAACTGGCGAAAGCCAAGACCGAAACCAGTTGATAGACGAAGCCTTGACCGTAACGTTTCTGACTGTACGGCTCTGCACCTGAACACATGTGGCACATCGGTGGACTAAACAAGCAACACAAGGCAAAGCAGCTTAACACACAAGACACCGAAAGCAAAGGAATAAAGTAAAAGATCTTACGCGGAAGAATCCCGCGTCCATTATCGGAGAAAATGAATAACAAGCGCCGCTGAGAAAGACGTGTGTGTGGATAGCCGGATGAAGATACCACCCCTGGAGGTAGCAACAAGCACTACATGTACTGTAATGGCAGCAGAGGAGGAGGAGGAGGGTCATCACCTGTTAATACATTAAATACAATAAAATTAAATAAAGATTATTTCTAACAACTACTGACAACGATAATGAAAACAATCAGGTTCGCATCACAACACAGGGTAGGACATTCACATATTTTATAGGGGGCAATTTTTGCCCCCACTGACTGAAATCCAGGGGCCTTTGAAAAAAATTGGGAGCACTTTTTGAAACTTGTGAATTAACATTTAACCTTTGTTCAAAATAATAAATATACTTATTTAGGCTTACAGTATATGAGCAATTGCCATCAAATTGCAATAATAACACTATTCGGCAGAAGTCTACAGATTCAAAGTGTTTTGTTAGATTTTTTTAACAACAAAAAAAGAGAAAACATAAATCAGACAATAACATTCAATTTTATTCTTATTTCTTTGCGGTTATTACATTTTTTAAACAACTATTAAAAATTATAAATATTTTCTTTCTTTTTTATAATTATAACACATTATATTTACTGATTTTTTTGTTACCTTTAATCATGTTGTACCTACCTAGTACGGCAGGGGTGTCCAAACTACGGCCCGCGGGCCATCTGCGGCCCGCCATCCATTTTAAATTGGCCCGCCTCCAAAACAAAAAAAAACTAACAATTTAGTAGCACTTAATTATAGCACTTTGTAGTTTAGGTCTATTTTTGAAGATACCGTACTTTCTTGATTCTTGTTGTCCTGGGTTTGTACCCTTGAATGCACTTATTGTAAGTTGCTTTGGATAAAAGCGTCAGCTAAATGAAAGGTAATGTGATGGACTATGGCCCACTGTATTGCAGCTGTCCCTCGGAACGCAGCTTCCCTCCCCCCAACTGTCAACAGTCCACTCCAGGGCAGGTGGGCGTGGCGCCGTGAGTGGCCCGGACCTTCGTATTTTTTTCTATATGTGGCCCTCGGGATAAAAAGTTTGGACACCCCTGACCTAATGTGATCCATGGCCATGCGTAGACGTCTCTGGCCCTTTCTTCCTCCACTAAGAAGGCCCTATTGTACCCCACATATGTGTCAAACAACAATAAATCATAATCCATAGAAGAAATGATCAGTTTCTTAATCAATCAATTGATGGAAAAAAATGAAGTTGTCAATTGATTTTTAATCAAACAATTCCCTGGTACCAAAGGCCATTTACCAAATGTGAATATTTGCTAGTTTTGGCGTTTTCTTTGACAGTTAACTCAACAACTTAGTAGTTTTGACTGTTGGTCAGATACTTGTCTCTGTGTTCACTGGGGTTTCAGGGAACGTTGATAGCCATTTATCACTATTTTCTGAGTGATAAGTATAACGTAAATAGTTATGGTACTTGCATTAGAATTTTGTACTAATGTAATTATTTGTCCATCTTTAAATCTAAATTTGGATACTTAGGATACTGAATACCTGGCCAATAGAATGTCAAAAACCATAAAGGTTTATTGTTTAGAATGTACAGGCAGCATAACGTTCCACATGTGTGCAGTGTGAACCTGCTCTTCAGCTTATAGTCGGCTACTGTTTGGTACATTTGCCACTACTGATATTTCTGTGAAGAGCTCGTATTGTTAAGGTTTTAACTTCTTGGCGTGTGTGCTGGTGCGCAAAATCAACTTGCAACACAATCAGAATCAAATTTAGTGTCACTTCTATAATATTCACTCAGCATACACAGGAATGATAAAGAAGAAAATGCCTTTCTCAGTCATACATAGTAAAAACTGACATTTGGAAAAAAGCAAGAGAAAACAGGCCATTTGTTTTTGAAGTTGACAAAGTGCTTTGTTTAATACATGCTTAATACAAACTATAAAACCAAATTGCACATCCCAACATGGTGCCGACACAGATCAGACATTCATCACTTCTCCGAATGAAAAATATGTGAATTTTATCCACAATTTATTGAGTCATATGTTTCTCTACTGCAGAACAAATCCCTGACAATGCACAATGTATTATACAATGGACATGAAGGGTAACGTATTACATAAGGAGCTAAGTGAAGCACTTTATTAGGTACACCAAGCTAAAACTCAACACAAACAGCCCTAAAGCAAATCCTACCTTCGTGAAATGTACAATATTTATATAATATATGGCATTTTGTATGGGACTGCATTAGTTCCACTCAGTGTACCTAGGCATTGGTTATTATGAATTGGAATTGAAGATCTCTCACTTAAGATGGAATACAAAAATAAGGGAGCATCTAAATTCTATGAGTTGGAGGGCCTCAAAATATGTTGAGAAAGGACAATTTGCTTCAATTCCTTTAAACTCCTTGCTTCTATTCCTTTAAACTCCTTTGCTTCAATTCCTTTAAACTCCTTTGCTTCAATTCCTTTAACCCCCTTTGCTTCAATTACTTTAACCCCTTTTGCTTCTATTCCTTTAAACTCCTTTGCTTCAATTCCTTTAAACTCCTTTGCTCCAATTCCTTTAACCCCCTTTGCTTCAATTACTTTAACCCCTTTTGCTTCTATTCCTTTAACCCCCTTTGCTTCAATTCCTTTAATAAGAACTGAAGTGTCAGTCTGCACCAACCAGCCAACTGCTAGAACAAAGCAGATTGTTTCAACACACATTGAAACAAAGAACAGTCGCAATGGAATTCACTCAGAAAGTTAAAGAAATGGACATTAATGCAGAGACTGTCCGCCCGTACTTTAACAACTTTTTTACGAAGCTCACTGCAGAGCAGTGGGAGCTGTTGAAGTCATGCAAACCGGATGAAGCTACAACATTTATGTTGGCAGAACTTCTGCTGAACTTAATGACGTGTGTTTCAAATGCCATTGTAAAGCGACGTCCCCGTTCACCCGTGTCTGAGGATAAAGTTCGGTCCATTCTGGGCGACACTCTCAGCAACAGTCTTTCACCAGGCAGCAAAAGAACGTCTGAGAGTTTGGATAAGCTCACAGACTTGGTTGTAGAGGAGGTGACAGAGACTGTCAACTCCACCTTGTCTGCAAGCTCCATCTGTGTGAGCTCTGACAAGCCCATACCAACCCGCCTCATTAGCCCCGCTAAAGTCCAGAAGATGATCTGTTATGCCTGCGAGTCGTTAAAGACAGACGAACGAATCAAACAATTGGTCAAGTGTCAACCGCGCAAGCAAAGTCGGGCCATTTCCTCAGAGGAACAGGACAATTCAGATGATCCAATTCTGGTGTCTAGGACTTCTTCAAACTCCTCCTTTTCACGATTTAGCACCAAGTCAGGTAGTTCCTCAGAGGGAGGTTCAACAACAAGCAGTGTGGACAGTGTGAAGAGGCTTGTCCAGGAAACAATCAACAAAAGTTTGACTGACATCACAGACTTCTTTAATGAGTTTAATGACAGCCTCTCTCTCAATACATCGTTTTCTCCAGAGATTGATTTGGCTTTAGATGAAATAATTGAGTCAATCAGTGAGGAAGGCACACATGGAAATGAATCTCCAGACACAAACATCCCAATCGCTAAAGGAATGAGAAAGATCAATAGGCTTTTCATAAAGACTTTTGCCACAGCAGGGACGCTCCAAATCCTGTCACAGGTCGCGAAAAAATTCAATGAGAATCCCAAAGTCACTAGCAGGAAGGCGATACAGTCATTGATTGCTAGTATTGACGCTGTGCTTCTGGAGAAGGAGAAGCCAGGAGGTGGAAATGAAAGTTCTGCATTCCAAACACTGAAAAAGCCTCCATCTAAAAAGGTTATTGTATTAACAAAACGGCTTTCAGATGTCATCTTTTCGCAAATCGCACCTGGCAAGAAGTCAGACAAGGGTTCAGGTCCAGTGAAAAAGGGTTTTATTCCTACTTCACAAATGGACATATACGCAGACATTCAGACCAGGGTGTTTTGTTTTCTGTCCTTGATAAGCTGGTGGCTGAACAACCAAGTTAACCGCCACACAACCAGAGTGTCCGATGCTTTAATGACCATCGACTCATCAAAGTCATCATCATTAGAGGTCAACAGCATTGAGGAGAAAAGATCAGAGCAGATTTCATCATCAGAGGTCAGCAGCGGAGGGACGAAAAGATCGAAGCAGTCAACACCCGCAGTGTTCAGCAGCATTGTGGAGAATAGATGGAACAGTGGGAAGAAAAGATCGAAGCAGTCAACACCGGCCGTGGTCAGCAGCATTGAAGAAAAAAGAGTGACGCAGACATCATCAAAGGTCAACAGCATTGAGGAGAAAAGATCAAAGCAGTCAACACCAGCAGTGGTCAGCACCAGAGGGAAGAAAAGATCGGAGCAGACTTCATCATCAGAGGTCAGCAGCGGAGGGAAGAAAAGATCGAAGCAGTCAACACCGGCAGTGGTCAGCAGCATTGAGGAAAAAAGATTGAAGCAGATTTCATCAAAGATCACCAGCATTGAGGTGAAAAGATCGAAGCAGTCAACACCAGCAGTGGTCAGCAGCAGAGGGAAGAAAAGATCAGAGCAGTCAACACCAAAAGTGGTCAGCAGCATTGAGGAAAAAAGATTGAAGCAGATTTCATCAAAGGTCACCAGCATTGAGGTGAAAAGATCGAAGCAGTCAACACCGGCAGTGGTCAGCAGCATTGAGGAAAAAAGATTGAAGCAGATTTCATCAAAGGTCACCAGCATTGAGGTGAAAAGATCGAAGCAGTCAACACCAGCAGTGGTCAACAGCAGAGGGAAGAAAAGATCAGAGCAGTCAACACCGGCAGTGGTCAGCAGCATTGAGGAAAAAAGATTGAAGCAGACATCATTAAAGGTCACCAACATTGAGGAGAAAAGATCGAAGCAGTCAACACCAGCAGTGGTCAGCAGCAGAGGGATCAAAAGTTCTAAGCAGACTTCATCATCAGAAGTCCGCAAAGAACGTGAGAACTCGGCATCATCAGGCAGGAGCGCCAGGGAGAAAACTGAAAAGATCCAGGCAGGGGTCAAATATAAAACGTATGTCAGTGTTCTCTTGGACAAGCTCATCACACAAATCTATAAAAAGGCAAAGGTGACCTGTGCTGATGATGACACAAGGCGGCATTTGCTGGAGAGAATATGGGCCGAGGTCAAAGACATTGACTCAACTTTTATCCCGAAAAGAAGCCCTTACGAGGCCATTTTAAAGGACTTCTGTAAGAAGTGGCCTTGTCCAGATATGCTAATGTGTTCCCTTCTTGGAAAAGATCCAGCACTTGATATATCATTAAGCTCCATTTTGAGAAGACACCTGTGCAAAAAGCCTGGCTTCTTCTCCTCTTTCAGAGCAGGCATCTCGTCCTTCTTCAAGAGAAAATAGGTGGATGATGTTACTCCAATAGCTTCACTTTCAAATGTCAGTGTGGCAGTGGTGCTTGCCACGGGGCTCTCCCAGCCGAAGCCAGAAACAGAATAATTGATTGTGACAGCTCTCACCTGAGCTGATTGATCCTCTGTGGTGCAGGTGAGGGTGCTCTCCCAGCCCCCTCACCTCCACATACCCCCTTCCCCACGGACCAGGAGAGGAAGCCAGCCCGCCCCCCAGAGGCTCTCCGGAGGCCGGGCAGGTGGGCTGCTGTCTACAATTGATATCACATGTTAAAATAATTAGTGCAAATGGAAGTTATCTCAATAAATCTCAAGTTGCCAGTAAAAAGTCCTCAGGAATTCATATATTATTATGTCCTTGTTGGGCATTATTTCCATGTCTGATGTGGAACTGTTTATATTTCACGTTATAAACATGGATGGTCTTGACTTTCAGCTGATCTGAAAGAGACATTATTCTGGTGATTTACACACACACACACACACTTTCCTGAGATGAACTGGACCAACCATTACATTTGCATTACATTACATTTAGCTCGTACAAACCCAGAACAACAAGAATCAAGAAAGTACAATTTCTTCAAAAAATGAAGCAAAACTACAAAGTGCTATAAGTAAGTGCCATTTAAGTGCTACTAAATTGTTAGTTTCAAAAATTGTTGGTAAATATTTGTTTTATTCAAGATGTAGAAGGAAGAGGTATGTTGTTAGTTTGCGGCGGAAGATGTGTAAACATTCTGATGTCCGGATGTCGATGGGGAGCTCATTCCATTATTTAGGAGCAAGGACAGCAAACAGTCGTGATTTTGAAGAGTGTTTAGCTTGCAGTGAAGGAGCAAAGAGTCGATTAGCCGAAGCAGAGCGGAGTGAACGGACTGGGGTGTAACGTTTAACCATGTCCTGGATGTACAGTGCCTTGCATAAGTATTCACCCCCATTGGACTTTTTCCCATTATGTACTGTTACTAACTGGAATTCAAATAGACTTAAACTTTTTCCCGTTTGATCAACAAAACATGCATAGTACTTTGGAGGTGCAAAATAAATTTTATTGTGACACAAACAATAATGAGAACAAAAAAGTTGACATCTGTTGGGTGCATAAGTATTCACCCCCCTGTGTCAATACTTGGTAGAACCCCCTTTCGCTGCAATTACAGCTGCAAGTCTTTTGGGGTATGTCTCTACCAGCTTTGCACATCTAGAGATGGAAAGGTTTGTCCATTTTTCTTGGCAAAAAAGATGAAGCTCAGTCAGATTGGATGGAGACCGTCTGTGAACCGCAATCTTCAAGTCTTGCCATAGATTCTCTATTGGATTGAGGTCTGGGCTTTGACTGGGCCATTTTAAGACATCAACATTCTTTAATCCAAACCATTCCTTTGTAGCTCTGGCTGTATGTTTAGGGTCATTGTCCTGCTGGAAGATGAACCTCCGCCCCGGTCTCAAGTCTTTTGCAGACTGCATCAGATTTTCTTTAAGGATTTCCCTGTATTTGGCTCCATCCATCTTTGCCTCTATTCTGACCAGTTTCCCTGTACCTGCTGAAGAGAAGCATCCCCACACCATGTTTCACTGTTGGGATGGTGTGCTCAGGGTGATGGGCAGTGTTGGGTTTTCGCCACACATAGCGTTTTGCATTGAGGCCAAAAAGTTCAATTTTGGTCTCATCTGACCAGAGCACCTTCTTCCACATGTTTGCTGTGTCTCCCACATGGCTTCTGGCAAACTCCAAACGGGATTTTTTATGGATCCCTTTCAACAATGGCTTTCTTCTTGCCACTCTTCCATAAAGGCCAGATTTGTGGAGTAGACGACTAATAGTTGTCCTGTGGACAGATTCTCCCACCTCAGCTGTGGATCTCTGCAACTCCTCCAGAGTAACCATGGGCCTCCTGGTTGCTTCTCTGATTAATTTTCTCCTTGTCCGACTCTTCAGTTTGGGTGGACGGCCTCCTCTTGGTAGGTTTGCGGTTTTGCCATATTCTTTCCATTTTCTTATGATGGATTTGATGGTGCTCAGAGAGATGTTCAAAGCTCTGGATATTTTTTTATAACCTAACCCTGCTTCATATTTCTCCACAACTTTATCCCTGACCTGTTTGGTGAGCTCCTTGGTCTTCATGATGCTGTTTGTTCAGTAATGATCTCCAACAAACTCTGAGTCCGTCACAGAACAGGTGTATTTATACTGAGATTAAATTGCAGACAGGTGGACCCTATTTACTAATTATGTGACTTGCAAATGTGACTTGTGAATGCAATTGGTCGCACCAGATCTTTGTTAGGTGTTTCACAGTAAAGGGGGTGAATACATATGCACTCAACACTTTTCAGATTTTCATTTGTAAATAATTGTGAAATCCATGTAATATTTCCCCCCACTTACAAATGATGCACTATTTTGTGTTGGTCCATTACATAAACTCATGATGAAATAAATTTTAATCTGTGGTTATACCATGACAAAATGTAGAAAAGTCCAAAGGGGGTGAATACTTATGCAAGGCACTGTAGACTGGACCTGATCCGTTCACAGCATGTTACGCAAGTACTCATATTTTGTAGCGGATGCGGGGCAGCCACTGGTAGCCAGTGAAGGGAGCGGAGGAGCGGAGTAGTGTGAGTGAATTTAGGTTGGTTATGTAATGTAACATGTAAACAAAACTGTAGCCTCACTGTACAAAAATGAATTTGCCTGAAGTTTTCTGTGTGTTTACTATTAAAGCACTTTGAAAAAGCACAACTTTTCAATGACCAAACTATAAAATAACAGTTAAAACGTTTTAAAGATAGATTTTGACACAAGGGTACAAATGTACACAAATTACAGATTTGTTATTATTCAACACAGTAAATATAACTGTAAATTTGGGCCTTTAGCAAACCCAGGCCGGTTGGTGACTTTGCAGAGAGTACGTGTCTGATCAGTCTGACCTCTGACCCTTAGGGTTTTCACATGGACAACTTCTCTGCCTTAAGGTTGTTCTGATGTAAACAGATCTGTTATTTAGTACTGAAATCTTAACGTTTCACTTCTAAAAAACTTCTTAAAACACAATTTTATAGACTTGCTTTCGGACACATCCCCCGAGCTGCTGCCGCTGCTGTAACTCAGGAGGGTCCAGACCAGAGCAGCTCACAACTCAAGAGACAAAGTTCACCTCTTCACTAGAGAGCACATGTCCAGTTATATAACTTCAGAATACACCGATGTCTGAGAGCAGGTATCATGAAGGGAGACCTGTGTTCCTCACTTTGCATCAGACCACCAGGCTGGTGTCGAGTTAGAAAACACAGTTTTACAACGTGTCAGCAGAAGCTGCAGTCGACAAAAGCACATGGACAAAACCTCTGGACAGACAAACGTGTGCGGTAAGGATGGGTTTACTCCAAAGAGAGAATGGCGCCACCTTGTGTTCAGACTAAGTAACTAAAGACACCGATCATCTGGTTTAAAGGATTCGTTCACCTAATGTGATCCATGGCCATGCGTAGACGTCTCTGGCTCTTTCTTCCTCCACTAAGAAGGCCCTATTGTACCCCACATATGTGTCAACACAACAATAAATCATAATCCATAGAAGAAATGATCAGTTTCTTAATCAATCAATTGATGGAAAAAAATGAAGTTGTCAATTGATTTTTAAGCAAACAATTCCCTGGTACCAAAGGCCATTTACCAAATGTGAATATTTGCTAGTTTTGGGGTTTTCTTTGACAGTTAACTCAACAACTTAGTAGTTTTGACTGTTGGTCAGATACTTGTCTCTGTGTTCACTGGGGTTTCAGGGAACGTTGATAGCCATTTATCACTATTTTCTGAGTCATAAGTATAACGTAAATAGTTATGGTACTTGCATTAGAATTTTGTACTAATGTAATTATTTGTCCATCTTTAAATCTAAATTTGGATACTTAGGATACTGAATACCTGGCCAATAGAATGTCAAAAACCATAAAGGTTTATTGTTTAGAATGTACAGGCAGCATAACGTTCCACATGTGTGCAGTGTGAACCTGCTCTTCAGCTTATAGTCGGCTACTGTTTGGTACATTTGCCACTACTGATATTTCTGTGAAGAGCTCATATTGTTAAGGTTTTAACTTCTTGGCGTGTGTGCTGGTGCGCAACTTACAACACAATCAGAATCAAATTTAGTGTCACTTCTATAATATTCACTCAGCATACACAGGAATGATAAAGAAGAAAATGCCTCTCAGTCATACATAGTAAAAACTGACATTTGGAAAAAAGCAAGAGAAAACAGGACTCAGAGGCCATTTGTTTTTGAAGTTGACAAAGTGCTTTGTTTAATACATGCTTAATACAAACTATAAAACCAAATTGCACATCCCAACATGGTGCCGACACAGATCAGACATTCATCACTTCTCCGAATGAAAAATATGTGAATTTTATCCACAATTTATCTCGAGTCATATGTTTCTCTACTGCAGAACAAATCCCTGACAATGCACAATGTATTATACAATGGACATGAAGGGTAACGTATTACATAAGGAGCTAAGTGAAGCACTTTATTAGGTACACCAAGCTAAAACTCAACACAAACAGCCCTAAAGCAAATCCTACCTTCGTGAAATGTACAATATTTATATAATATATGGCATTTTGTATGGGACTGCATTAGTTCCACTCAGTGTACCTAGGCATTGGTTATTATGAATTGGAATTGAAGATCTCTCACTTAAGATGGAGTACAAAAATAAGGGAGCATCTAAATTCTATGAGTTGGAGGGCCTCAAAATATGTTGAGAAAGGACAATTTGCTTCAATTCCTTTAAACTCCTTGCTTCTATTCCTTTAAACTCCTTTGCTTCAATTCCTTTAAACTCCTTTGCTTCAATTCCTTTAACCCCCTTTGCTTCAATTACTTTAACCCCTTTTGCTTCTATTCCTTTAAACTCCTTTGCTTCAATTCCTTTAAACTCCTTTGCTCCAATTCCTTTAACCCCCTTTGCTTCAATTACTTTAACCCCTTTTGCTTCTATTCCTTTAACCCCCTTTGCTTCAATTCCTTTAATAAGAACTGAAGTGTCAGTCTGCACCAACCAGCCAACTGCTAGAACAAAGCAGATTGTTTCAACACACATTGAAACAAAGAACAGTCGCAATGGAATTCACTCAGAAAGTTAAAGAAATGGACATAAATGCAGAGACTGTCCGCCCGTACTTTAACAACTTTTTTACGAAGCTCACTGCAGAGCAGTGGGAGCTGTTGAAGTCATGCAAACCGGATGAAGCTACAACATTTATGTTGGCAGAACTTCTGCTGAACTTAATGACGTGTGTTTCAAATGCCATTGTAAAGCGACGTCCCCGTTCACCCGTGTCTGAGGATAAAGTTCGGTCCATTCTGGGCGACACTCTCAGCAACAGTCTTTCACCAGGCAGCAAAAGAACGTCTGAGAGTTTGGATAAGCTCACAGACTTGGTTGTAGAGGAGGTGACGGAGACTGTCAACTCCACCTTGTCTGCAAGCTCCATCTGTGTGAGCTCTGACAAGCCCATACCAACCCGCCTCATTAGCCCCGCTAAAGTCCAGAAGATGATCTGTTATGCCTGCGAGTCGTTAAAGACAGACGAACGAATCAAACAATTGGTCAAGTGTCAACCGCGCAAGCAAAGTCGGGCCATTTCCTCAGAGGAACAGGACAATTCAGATGATCCAATTCTGGTGTCTAGGACTTCTTCAAACTCCTCCTTTTCACGATTTAGCACCAAGTCAGGTAGTTCCTCAGAGGGAGGTTCAACAACAAGCAGTGTGGACAGTGTGAAGAGGCTTGTCCAGGAAACAATCAACAAAAGTTTGACTGACATCACAGACTTCTTTAATGAGTTTAATGACAGCCTCTCTCTCAATACATCGTTTTCTCCAGAGATTGATTTGGCTTTAGATGAAATAATTGAGTCAATCAGTGAGGAAGGCACACATGGAAATGAATCTCCAGACACAAACATCCCAATCGCTAAAGGAATGAGAAAGATCAATAGGCTTTTCATAAAGACTTTTGCCACAGCAGGGACGCTCCAAATCCTGTCACAGGTCGCGAAAAAATTCAATGAGAATCCTAAAGTCACTAGCAGGAAGGCGATACAGTCATTGATTGCTAGTATTGACGCTGTGCTTCTGGAGAAGGAGAAGCCAGGAGGTGGAAATGAAAGTTCTGCATTCCAAACACTGAAAAAGCCTCCATCTAAAAAGGTTATTGTATTAACAAAACGGCTTTCAGATGTCATCTTTTCGCAAATCGCACCTGGCAAGAAGTCAGACAAGGGTTCAGGTCCAGTGAAAAAGGGTTTTATTCCTACTTCACAAATGGACATATACGCAGACATTCAGACCAGGGTGTTTTGTTTTCTGTCCTTGATAAGCTGGTGGCTGAACAACCAAGTTAACCGCCACACAACCAGAGTGTCCGACGCTTTAATGACCATCGACTCATCAAAGTCATCATCATTAGAGGTCAACAGCATTGAGGAGAAAAGATCAGAGCAGATTTCATCATCAGAGGTCAGCAGCGGAGGGACGAAAAGATCGAAGCAGTCAACACCCGCAGTGTTCAGCAGCATTGTGGAGAATAGATCGAACAGTGGGAAGAAAAGATCGAAGCAGTCAACACCGGCCGTGGTCAGCAGCATTGAAGAAAAAAGAGTGACGCAGACATCATCAAAGGTCAACAGCATTGAGGAGAAAAGATCAAAGCAGTCAACACCAGCAGTGGTCAGCACCAGAGGGAAGAAAAGATCGGAGCAGACTTCATCATCAGAGGTCAGCAGTGGAGGGAAGAAAAGATCGAAGCAGTCAACACCGGCAGTGGTCAGCAGCATTGAGGAAAAAAGATTGAAGCAGATTTCATCAAAGATCACCAGCATTGAGGTGAAAAGATCGAAGCAGTCAACACCAGCAGTGGTCAGCAGCAGAGGGAAGAAAAGATCAGAGCAGTCAACACCAAAAGTGGTCAGCAGCATTGAGGAAAAAAGATTGAAGCAGATTTCATCAAAGGTCACCAGCATTGAGGTGAAAAGATCGAAGCAGTCAACACCGGCAGTGGTCAGCAGCATTGAGGAAAAAAGATTGAAGCAGATTTCATCAAAGGTCACCAGCATTGAGGTGAAAAGATCGAAGCAGTCAACACCAGCAGTGGTCAGCAGCAGAGGGAAGAAAAGATCAGAGCAGTCAACACCAAAAGTGGTCAGCAGCATTGAGGAAAAAAGATTGAAGCAGACATCATTAAAGGTCACCAACATTGAGGAGAAAAGATCGAAGCAGTCAACACCAGCAGTGGTCAGCAGCAGAGGGATCAAAAGTTCTAAGCAGACTTCATCATCAGAAGTCCGCAAAGAACGTGAGAACTCGGCATCATCAGGCAGGAGCGCCAGGGAGAAAACTGAAAAGATCCAGGCAGGGGTCAAATATAAAACGTATGTCAGTGTTCTCTTGGACAAGCTCATCACACAAATCTATAAAAAGGCAAAGGTGACCTGTGCTGATGATGACACAAGGCGGCATTTGCTGGAGAGAATATGGGCCGAGGTCAAAGACATTGACTCAACTTTTATCCCGAAAAGAAGCCCTTACGAGGCCATTTTAAAGGACTTCTGTAAGAAGTGGCCTTGTCCAGATATGCTAATGTGTTCCCTTCTTGGAAAAGATCCAGCACTTGATATATCATTAAGCTCCATTTTGAGAAGACACCTGTGCAAAAAGCCTGGCTTCTTCTCCTCTTTCAGAGCAGGCATCTCGTCCTTCTTCAAGAGAAAATAGGTGGATGATGTTACTCCAATAGCTTCACTTTCAAATGTCAGTGTGGCAGTGGTGCTTGCCACGGGGCTCTCCCAGCCGAAGCCAGAAACAGAATAATTGATTGTGACAGCTCTCACCTGAGCTGATTGATCCTCTGTGGTGCAGGTGAGGGTGCTCTCCCAGCCCCCTCACCTCCACATACCCCCTTCCCCACGGACCAGGAGAGGAAGCCAGCCCGCCCCCCAGAGGCTCTCCGGAGGCCAGGCAGGTGGGCTGCTGTCTACAATTGATATCACATGTTAAAATAATTAGTGCAAATGGAAGTTATCTCAATAAATCTCAAGTTGCCAGTAAAAAGTCCTCAGGAATTCATATATTATTATGTCCTTGTTGGGCATTATTTCCATGTCTGATGTGGAACTGTTTATATTTCACGTTATAAACATGGATGGTCTTGACTTTCAGCTGATCTGAAGGAGACATTATTCTGGTGATTTACACACACACACACACACACTTTCCTGAGATGAACTGGACCAACCATTACATTTGCATTACATTACATTTAGCTCGTACAAACCCAGAACAACAAGAATCAAGAAAGTACAATTTCTTCAAAAAATGAAGCAAAACTACAAAGTGCTATAAGTAAGTGCCATTTAAGTGCTACTAAATTGTTAGTTTCAAAAATTGTTGGTAAATATTTGTTTTATTCAAGATGTAGAAGGAAGAGGTATGTTGTTAGTTTGCGGCGGAAGATGTGTAAACTTTCTGATGTCCGGATGTCGATGGGGAGCTCATTCCATTATTTAGGAGCAAGGACAGCAAACAGTCGTGATTTTGAAGAGTGTTTAGCTTGCAGTGAAGGAGCAAAGAGTCGATTAGCCGAAGCAGAGCGGAGTGAACGGACTGGGGTGTAACGTTTAACCATGTCCTGGATGTACAGTGCCTTGCATAAGTATTCACCCCCATTGGACTTTTTCCCATTATGTACTGTTACTAACTGGAATTCAAATAGACTTAAATAAACTTTTTCCCGTTTGATCAACAAAACATGCATAGTACTTTGGAGGTGCAAAATAACTTTTATTGTGACACAAACAATAATGAGAACAAAAAAGTTGACATCTGTTGGGTGCATAAGTATTCACCCCCCTGTGTCAATACTTGGTAGAACCCCCTTTCGCTGCAATTACAGCTGCAAGTCTTTTGGGGTATGTCTCTGCCAGCTTTGCACATCTAGAGATGGAAAGGTTTGTCCATTTTTCTTGGCAAAAAAGATGAAGCTCAGTCAGATTGGATGGAGACCGTCTGTGAACCGCAATCTTCAAGTCTGGCCATAGATTCTCTATTGGATTGAGGTCTGGGCTTTGACTGGGCCATTTTAAGACATCAACATTCTTTAATCCAAACCATTCCTTTGTAGCTCTGGCTGTATGTTTAGGGTCATTGTCCTGCTGGAAGATGAACCTCCGCCCCGGTCTCAAGTCTTTTGCAGACTGCATCAGATTTTCTTTAAGGATTTCCCTGTATTTGGCTCCATCCATCTTTGCCTCTATTCTGACCAGTTTCCCTGTACCTGCTGAAGAGAAGCATCCCCACACCATGTTTCACTGTTGGGATGGTGTGCTCAGGGTGATGGGCAGTGTTGGGTTTTCGCCACACATAGCGTTTTGCATTGAGGCCAAAAAGTTCAATTTTGGTCTCATCTGACCAGAGCACCTTCTTCCACATGTTTGCTGTGTCTCCCACATGGCTTCTGGCAAACTCCAAACGGGATTTTTTATGGATCCCTTTCAACAATGGCTTTCTTCTTGCTACTCTTCCATAAAGGCCAGATTTGTGGAGTAGACGACTAATAGTTGTCCTGTGGACAGATTCTCCCACCTCAGCTGTGGATCTCTGCAACTCCTCCAGAGTAACCATGGGCCTCCTGGTTGCTTCTCTGATTAATTTTCTCCTTGTCCGACTCTTCAGTTTGGGTGGACGGCCTCCTCTTGGTAGGTTTGCGGTTTTGCCATATTCTTTCCATTTTCTTATGATGGATTTGATGGTGCTCAGAGAGATGTTCAAAGCTCTGGATATTTTTTTATAACCTAACCCTGCTTCATATTTCTCCACAACTTTATCCCTGACCTGTTTGGTGAGCTCCTTGGTCTTCATGATGCTGTTTGTTCAGTAATGATCTCCAACAAACTCTGAGTCCGTCACAGAACAGGTGTATTTATACTGAGATTAAATTGCAGACAGGTGGACCCTATTTACTAATTATGTGACTTGCAAATGTGACTTGTGAATGCAATTGGTCGCACCAGATCTTTGTTAGGTGTTTCACAGTAAAGGGGGTGAATACATATGCACTCAACACTTTTCAGATTTTCATTTGTAAATAATTGTGAAATCGGTGTAATATTTCCCCCCACTTCCAAATGATGCACTATTTTGTGTTGGTCCATTACATAAAATCATGATGAAATAAATTTTAATCTGTGGTTATACCATGACAAAATGTAGAAAAGTCCAAAGGGGGTGAATACTTATGCAAGGCACTGTAGACTGGACCTGATCCGTTCACAGCATGTTACGCAAGTACTCATATTTTGTAGCGGATGCGGGGCAGCCACTGGTAGCCAGTGAAGGGAGCGGAGGAGCGGAGTAGTGTGAGTGAATTTAGGTTGGTTATGTAATGTAACATGTAAACAAAACTGTAGCCTCACTGTACAAAAATGAATTTGCCTGAAGTTTTCTGTGTGTTTACTATTAAAGCACTTTGAAAAAGCACAACTTTTCAATGACCAAACTATAAAATAACAGTTAAACGTTTTAAAGATAGATTTTGACACAAGGGTACAAATGTACACAAATTACAGATTTGTAATTATTCAACACAGTAAATATAACTGTAAATTTGGGCCTTTAGCAAACCCAGGCCGGTTGGTGACTTTGCAGAGAGTACGTGTCTGATCAGTCTGACCTCTGACCCTTAGGGTTTTCACATGGACAACTTCTCTGCCTTAAGGTTGTTCTGATGTAAACAGATCTGTTATTTAGTACTGAAATCTTAACGTTTCACTTCTAAAAAACTTCTTAAAACACAATTTTATAGACTTGCTTTCGGACACATCCCCCGAGCTGCTGCCGCTGCTGTAACTCAGGAGGGTCCAGACCAGAGCAGCTCACAACCCAAGAGACAAAGTTCACCTCTTCACTAGAGAGCACATGTCCAGTTATATAACTTCAGAATACACCGATGTCTGAGAGCAGGTATCATGAAGGGAGACCTGTGTTCCTCACTTTGCATCAGACCACCAGGCTGGTGTCGAGTTAGAAAACACAGTTTTACAACGTGTCAGCAGAAGCTGCAGTCGACAAAAGCACATGGACAAAACCTCTGGACAGACAAACGTGTGCGGTAAGGATGGGTTTACTCCAAAGAGAGAATGGCGCCACCTTGTGTTCAGACTAAGTAACTAAAGACACCGATCATCTGGTTTAAAGGATTCGTTCACCTAATGTGATCCATGGCCATGCGTAGACGTCTCTGGCTCTTTCTTCCTCCACTAAGAAGGCCCTATTGTACCCCACATATGTGTCAACACAACAATAAATCATAATCCATAGAAGAAATGATCAGTTTCTTAATCAATCAATTGATTGAAAAAAATGAAGTTGTCAATTGATTTTTAAGCAAACAATTCCCTGGTACCAAAGGCCATTTACCAAATGTGAATATTTGCTAGTTTTGGGGTTTTCTTTGACAGTTAACTCAACAACTTAGTAGTTTTGACTGTTGGTCAGATACTTGTCTCTGTGTTCACTGGGGTTTCAGGGAACGTTGATAGCCATTTATCACTATTTTCTGAGTCATAAGTATAACGTAAATAGTTATGGTACTTGCATTAGAATTTTGTACTAATGTAATTATTTGTCCATCTTTAAATCTAAATTTGGATACTTAGGATACTGAATACCTGGCCAATAGAATGTCAAAAACCATAAAGGTTTATTGTTTAGAATGTACAGGCAGCATAACGTTCCACATGTGTGCAGTGTGAACCTGCTCTTCAGCTTATAGTCGGCTACTGTTTGGTACATTTGCCACTACTGATATTTCTGTGAAGAGCTCATATTGTTAAGGTTTTAACTTCTTGGCGTGTGTGCTGGTGCGCAACTTGCAACACAATCAGAATCAAATTTAGTATCACTTCTATAATATTCACTCAGCATACACAGGAATGATAAAGAAGAAAATGCCTCTCAGTCATACATAGTAAAAACTGACATTTGGAAAAAAGCAAGAGAAAACAGGACTCAGAGGCCATTTGTTTTTGAAGTTGACAAAGTGCTTTGTTTAATACATGCTTAATACAAACTATAAAACCAAATTGCACATCCCAACATGGTGCCGACACAGATCAGACATTCATCACTTCTCCGAATGAAAAATATGTGAATTTTATCCACAATTTATCTCGAGTCATATGTTTCTCTACTGCAGAACAAATCCCTGACAATGCACAATGTATTATACAATGGACATAGATAGATAGATAGATAGATAGATTCCTTTAATAGTCCCACAGTGGGGAAATTTGAGGGTTTACAACAGCAGCGCAGGTACAGTGCAACAAGAGAAAAAAAGAAAGAGCAAAAAAATAAATAAAATAGTAAGAAACAAAAACAACAACAATGAGCAACAAAAGGTAAATAGTAAATAAATTGTAAATAATAGAATGAAGGGTAACGTATTACATAAGGAGCTAAGTGAAGCACTTTATTAGGTACACCAAGCTAAAACTCAACACAAACAGCCCTAAAGCAAATCCTACCTTCGTGAAATGTACAATATTTATATAATATATGGCATTTTGTATGGGACTGCATTAGTTCCACTCAGTGTACCTAGTTATTGGTTATTATGAATTGGAATTGAAGATCTCTCACTTAAGATGGAGTACAAAAATAAGGGAGCATCTAAATTCTATGAGTTGGAGGGCCTCAAAATATGTTGTGAAAGGGACTTTGATCAAAATGATCCGAGAAGATAACTGTAAGTATAATTCTTAGGAGGTTGATAATGTTTTTGATTTGTTGTGTTGTTAATTGTGTTTTGTATTTTTACATTTTTTGTTTTAGTTGTCTGGCAAGATTTGAATATTATTTGCCGGACTTCAGACTTTTCTTTCATGGTTGTTTAAAAAGAGGAAAAAAAAGGATGAAGAAATTTAATTTAGACATTTACAAATCTGTGTTAAGGATCAGGTAACTGATAACTGCCATTTACTGAGTTGGTGCACTGTTCCTAGAGGTACTGCAATACAAGGTTGATCCAAGTGGAAAGAGCAAGCACACGTATTGTCTTTGAAACAAAAGCCTAATACCAGACTAATGGATATAATAGTTCAATGTGTTATTTCTCTCTGCCTATTAACGGTTACTATGTTACAGTCAAAGTTGAGGGGTGTGGCTTATTGTCACATCAGAGTTTCCATTGATCTATTAGTCCCATTATATTCCTTTATCCCCCTTTGCTTCAATTACTTTAACCCCCTTTGCTTCAATTACTTTAACTCCTTTTGCTTCAATTACTTTAACTCCTTTTGCTTCAATTACTTTAACTCCTTTTGCTTCAATTCCTTTAACCCCCTTTGCTTCAATTCCTTGAAACTACTTTATTTAAATTCCTTTAAACTCCTTGCTTCTAAATTTAGTGTCACTTCTATAATATTCACTCAGCATACACAGGAATGATAAAGAAGAAAATGCCTCTCAGTCATACATAGTAAAAACTGACATTTGGAAAAAAGCAATAGAAAACAGGACTCAGAGGCCATTTGTTTTTGAAGTTGACAAAGTGCTTTGTTTAATACATGCTTAATACAAACTATAAAACCAAATTGCACATCCCAACATGGTGCCGACACAGATCAGACATTCATCACTTCTCCGAATGAAAAATATGTGAATTTTATCCACAATTTATCTCGAGTCATATGTTTCTCTACTGCAGAACAAATCCCTGACAATGCACAATGTATTATACAATGGACATGAAGGGTAACGTATTACATAAGGAGCTAAGTGAAGCACTTTATTAGGTACACCAAGCTAAAACTCAACACAAACAGCCCTAAAGCAAATCCTACCTTCGTGAAATGTACAATATTTATATAATATATGGCATTTTGTACGGGACTGCATTAGTTCCACTCAGTGTACCTAGGCATTGGTTATTATGAATTGGAATTGAAGATCTCTCACTTAAGATGGAGTACAAAAATAAGGGAGCATCTAAATTCTATGAGTTGGAGGGCCTCAAAATATGTTGAGAAAGGACAATTTGCTTCAATTCCTTTAAACTCCTTGCTTCTATTCCTTTAAACTCCTTTGCTTCAATTCCTTTAAACTCCTTTGCTTCAATTCCTTTAACCCCCTTTGCTTCAATTACTTTAACCCCTTTTGCTTCTATTCCTTTAAACTCCTTTGCTTCAATTCCTTTAAACTCCTTTGCTTCAATTCCTTTAAACTCCTTTGCTCCAATTCCTTTAACCCCCTTTGCTTCAATTACTTTAACCCCTTTTGCTTCTATTCCTTTAATAAGAACTGAAGTGTCAGTCTGCACCAACCAGCCAACTGCTAGAACAAAGCAGATTGTTTTAACACACATTGAAACAAAGAACAGTCGCAATGGAATTCACTCAGAAAGTTAAAGAAATGGACATAAATGCAGAGACTGTCCGCCCGTACTTTAACAACTTTTTTACGAAGCTCACTGCAGAGCAGTGGGAGCTGTTGAAGTCATGCAAACCGGATGAAGCTACAACATTTATGTTGGCAGAACTTCTGCTGAACTTAATGACGTGTGTTTCAAATGCCATTGTAAAGCGACGTCCCCGTTCACCCGTGTCTGAGGATAAAGTTCGGTCCATTCTGGGCGACACTCTCAGCAACAGTCTTTCACCAGGCAGCAAAAGAACGTCTGAGAGTTTGGATAAGCTCACAGACTTGGTTGTAGAGGAGGTGACGGAGACTGTCAACTCCACCTTGTCTGCAAGCTCCATCTGTGTGAGCTCTGACAAGCCCATACCAACCCGCCTCATTAGCCCCGCTAAAGTCCAGAAGATGATCTGTTATGCCTGCGAGTCGTTAAAGACAGACGAACGAATCAAACAATTGGTCAAGTGTCAACCGCGCAAGCAAAGTCGGGCCATTTCCTCAGAGGAACAGGACAATTCAGATGATCCAATTCTGGTGTCTAGGACTTCTTCAAACTCCTCCTTTTCACGATTTAGCACCAAGTCAGGTAGTTCCTCAGAGGGAGGTTCAACAACAAGCAGTGTGGACAGTGTGTAGAGGCTTGTCCAGGAAACAATCAACAAAAGTTTGACTGACATCACAGACTTCTTTAATGAGTTTAATGACAGCCTCTCTCTCAATACATCGTTTTCTCCAGAGATTGATTTGGCTTTAGATGAAATAATTGAGTCAATCAGTGAGGAAGGCACACATGGAAATGAATCTCCAGACACAAACATCCCAATCGCTAAAGGAATGAGAAAGATCAATAGGCTTTTCATAAAGACTTTTGCCACAGCAGGGACGCTCCAAATCCTGTCACAGGTCGCGAAAAAATTCAATGAGAATCCCAAAGTCACTAGCAGGAAGGCGATACAGTCATTGATTGCTAGTATTGACGCTGTGCTTCTGGAGAAGGAGAAGCCAGGAGGTGGAAATGAAAGTTCTGCATTCCAAACACTGAAAAAGCCTCCATCTAAAAAGGTTATTGTATTAACAAAACGGCTTTCAGATGTCATCTTTTCGCAAATCGCACCTGGCAAGAAGTCAGACAAGGGTTCAGGTCCAGTGAAAAAGGGTTTTATTCCTACTTCACAAATGGACATATACGCAGACATTCAGACCAGGGTGTTTTGTTTTCTGTCCTTGATAAGCTGGTGGCTGAACAACGAAGTTAACCGCCACACAACCAGGGTGTCCGACGCTTTAATGACCATCGACTCATCAAAGTCATCATCATTAGAGGTCAACAGCATTGAGGAGAAAAGATCAGAGCAGATTTCATCATCAGAGGTCAGCAGCGGAGGGACGAAAAGATCAAAGCAGTCAACACCCGCAGTGTTCAGCAGCATTGTGGAGAATAGATCGAACAGTGGGAAGAAAAGATCGAAGCAGTCAACACCGGCCGTGGTCAGCAGCATTGAAGAAAAAAGAGTGACGCAGACATCATCAAAGGTCAACAGCATTGAGGAGAAAAGATCAAAGCAGTCAACACCAGCAGTGGTCAGCACCAGAGGGAAGAAAAGATCGGAGCAGACTTCATCATCAGAGGTCAGCAGCGGAGGGAAGAAAAGATCGAAGCAGTCAACACCGGCAGTGGTCAGCAGCATTGAGGAAAAAAGATTGAAGCAGATTTCATCAAAGATCACCAGCATTGAGGTGAAAAGATCGAAGCAGTCAACACCAGCAGTGGTCAGCAGCAGAGGGAAGAAAAGATCAGAGCAGTCAACACCAAAAGTGGTCAGCAGCATTGAGGAAAAAAGATTGAAGCAGATTTCATCAAAGGTCACCAGCATTGAGGTGAAAAGATCGAAGCAGTCAACACCGGCAGTGGTCAGCAGCATTGAGGAAAAAAGATTGAAGCAGATTTCATCAAAGGTCACCAGCATTGAGGTGAAAAGATCGAAGCAGTCAACACCAGCAGTGGTCAGCAGCAGAGGGAAGAAAAGATCAGAGCAGTCAACACCAAAAGTGGTCAGCAGCAATGAGGAAAAAAGATTGAAGCAGACATCATTAAAGGTCACCAACATTGAGGAGAAAAGATCGAAGCAGTCAACACCAGCAGTGGTCAGCAGCAGAGGGATCAAAAGTTCTAAGCAGACTTCATCATCAGAAGTCCGCAAAGAACGTGAGAACTCGGCATCATCAGGCAGGAGCGCCAGGGAGAAAACTGAAAAGATCCAGGCAGGGGTCAAATATAAAACGTATGTCAGTGTTCTCTTGGACAAGCTCATCACACAAATCTATAAAAAGGCAAAGGTGACCTGTGCTGATGATGACACAAGGCGGCATTTGCTGGAGAGAATATGGGCCGAGGTCAAAGACATTGACTCAACTTTTATCCCGAAAAGAAGCCCTTACGAGGCCATTTTAAAGGACTTCTGTAAGAAGTGGCCTTGTCCAGATATGCTAATGTGTTCCCTTCTTGGAAAAGATCCAGCACTTGATATATCATTAAGCTCCATTTTGAGAAGACACCTGTGCAAAAAGCCTGGCTTCTTCTCCTCTTTCAGAGCAGGCATCTCGTCCTTCTTCAAGAGAAAATAGGTGGATGATGTTACTCCAATAGCTTCACTTTCAAATGTCAGTGTGGCAGTGGTGCTTGCCACGGGGCTCTCCCAGCCGAAGCCAGAAACAGAATAATTGATTGTGACAGCTCTCACCTGAGCTGATTGATCCTCTGTGGTGCAGGTGAGGGTGCTCTCCCAGCCCCCTCACCTCCACATACCCCCTTCCCCACGGACCAGGAGAGGAAGCCAGCCCGCCCCCCAGAGGCTCTCCGGAGGCCGGGCAGGTGGGCTGCTGTCTACAATTGATATCACATGTTAAAATAATTAGTGCAAATGGAAGTTATCTCAATAAATCTCAAGTTGCCAGTAAAAAGTCCTCAGGAATTCATATATTATTATGTCCTTGTTGGGCATTATTTCCATGTCTGATGTGGAACTGTTTATATTTCACGTTATAAACATGGATGGTCTTGACTTTCAGCTGATCTGAAAGAGACATTATTCTGGTGATTTACAAACACACACACACACTTTCCTGAGATGAACTGGACCAACCATTACATTTGCATTACATTACATTTAGCTCGTACAAACCCAGAACAACAAGAATCAAGAAAGTACAATTTCTTCAAAAAATGAAGCAAAACTACAAAGTGCTATAAGTAAGTGCCATTTAAGTGCTACTAAATTGTTAGTTTCAAAAATTGTTGGTAAATATTTGTTTTATATTTTTGCAGACTGCATCAGATTTTCTTTAAGGATTTCCCTGTATTTGGCTCCATCCATCTTTGCCTCTATTCTGACCAGTTTCCCTGTACCTGCTGAAGAGAAGCATCCCCACACCATGTTTCACTGTTGGGATGGTGTGCTCAGGGTGATGGACAGTGTTGGGTTTTCGCCACACATAGCGTTTTGCATTGAGGCCAAAAAGTTCAATTTTGGTCTCATCTGACCAGAGCACCTTCTTCCACATGTTTGCTGTGTCTCCCACATGGCTTCTGGCAAACTCCAAACGGGATTTTTTATGGATCCCTTTCAACAATGGCTTTCTTCTTGCCACTCTTCCATAAAGGCCAGATTTGTGGAGTAGACGACTAATAGTTGTCCTGTGGACAGATTCTCCCACCTCAGCTGTGGATCTCTGCAACTCCTCCAGAGTAACCATGGGCCTCCTGGTTGCTTCTCTGATTAATTTTCTCCTTGTCCGACTCTTCAGTTTGGGTGGACGGCCTCCTCTTGGTAGGTTTGCGGTTTTGCCATATTCTTTCCATTTTCTTATGATGGATTTGATGGTGCTCAGAGAGATGTTCAAAGCTCTGGATATTTTTTTATAACCTAACCCTGCTTCATATTTCTCCACAACTTTATCCCTGACCTGTTTGGTGAGCTCCTTGGTCTTCATGATGCTGTTTGTTCAGTAATGATCTCCAACAAACTCTGAGTCCGTCACAGAACAGGTGTATTTATACTGAGATTAAATTGCAGACAGGTGGACCCTATTTACTAATTATGTGACTTGCAAATGTGACTTGTGAATGCAATTGGTCGCACCAGATCTTTGTTAGGTGTTTCACAGTAAAGGGGGTGAATACATATGCACTCAACACTTTTCAGATTTTCATTTGTAAATAATTGTGAAATCCATGTAATATTTCCCCCCACTTCCAAATGATGCACTATTTTGTGTTGGTCCATTACATAAACTCATGATGAAATAAATTTTAATCTGTGGTTATACCATGACAAAACGTAGAAAAGTCCAAAGGGGGTGAATACTTATGCAAGGCACTGTAGACTGGACCTGATCCGTTCACAGCATGTTACGCAAGTACTCATATTTTGTAGCGGATGCGGGGCAGCCACTGGTAGCCAGTGAAGGGAGCGGAGGAGCGGAGTAGTGTGAGTGAATTTAGGTTGGTTATGTAATGTAACATGTAAACAAAACTGTAGCCTCACTGTACAAAAATGAATTTGCCTGAAGTTTTCTGTGTGTTTACTATTAAAGCACTTTGAAAAAGCACAACTTTTCAATGACCAAACTATAAAATAACAGTTAAAACGTTTTAAAGATAGATTTTGACACAAGGGTACAAATGTACACAAATTACAGATTTGTAATTATTCAACACAGTAAATATAACTGTAAATTTGGGCCTTTAGCAAACCCAGGCCGGTTGGTGACTTTGCAGAGAGTACGTGTCTGATCAGTCTGACCTCTGACCCTTAGGGTTTTCACATGGACAACTTCTCTGCCTTAAGGTTGTTCTGATGTAAACAGATCTGTTATTTAGTACTGAAATCTTAACGTTTCACTTCTAAAAAACTTCTTAAAACACAATTTTATAGACTTGCTTTCGGACACATCCCCCGAGCTGCTGCCGCTGCTGTAACTCAGGAGGGTCCAGACCAGAGCAGCTCACAACTCAAGAGACAAAGTTCACCTCTTCACTAGAGAGCACATGTCCAGTTATATAACTTCAGAATACACCGATGTCTGAGAGCAGGTATCATGAAGGGAGACCTGTGTTCCTCACTTTGCATCAGACCACCAGGCTGGTGTCGAGTTAGAAAACACAGTTTTACAACGTGTCAGCAGAAGCTGCAGTCGACAAAAGCACATGGACAAAACCTCTGGACAGACAAACGTGTGCGGTAAGGATGGGTTTACTCCAAAGAGAGAATGGCGCCACCTTGTGTTCAGACTAAGTAACTAAAGACACCGATCATCTGGTTTAAAGGATTCGTTCACCTAATGTGATCCATGGCCATGCGTAGACGTCTCTGGCCCTTTCTTCCTCCACTAAGAAGGCCCTATTGTACCCCACATATGTGTCAACACAACAATAAATCATAATCCATAGAAGAAATGATCAGTTTCTTAATCAATCAATTGATTGAAAAAAATGAAGTTGTCAATTGATTTTTAAGCAAACAATTCCCTGGTACCAAAGGCCATTTACCAAATGTGAATATTTGCTAGTTTTGGGGTTTTCTTTGACAGTTAACTCAACAACTTAGTAGTTTTGACTGTTGGTCAGATACTTGTCTCTGTGTTCACTGGGGTTTCAGGGAACGTTGATAGCCATTTATCACTATTTTCTGAGTCATAAGTATAACGTAAATAGTTATGGTACTTGCATTAGAATTTTGTACTAATGTAATTATTTGTCCATCTTTAAATCTAAATTTGGATACTTAGGATACTGAATACCTGGCCAATAGAATGTCAAAAACCATAAAGGTTTATTGTTTAGAATGTACAGGCAGCATAACGTTCCACATGTGTGCAGTGTGAACCTGCTCTTCAGCTTATAGTCGGCTACTGTTTGGTACATTTGCCACTACTGATATTTCTGTGAAGAGCTCATATTGTTAAGGTTTTAACTTCTTGGCGTGTGTGCTGGTGCGCAACTTGCAACACAATCAGAATCAAATTTAGTGTCACTTCTATAATATTCACTCAGCATACACAGGAATGATAAAGAAGAAAATGCCTCTCAGTCATACATAGTAAAAACTGACATTTGGAAAAAAGCAAGAGAAAACAGGACTCAGAGGCCATTTGTTTTTGAAGTTGACAAAGTGCTTTGTTTAATACATGCTTAATACAAACTATAAAACCAAATTGCACATCCCAACATGGTGCCGACAAGGATCAGACATTCATCACTTCTCCGAATGAAAAATATGTGAATTTTATCCACAATTTATCTCGAGTCATATGTTTCTCTACTGCAGAACAAATCCCTGACAATGCACAATGTATTATACAATGGACATAGATAGATAGATAGATAGATTCCTTTAATAGTCCCACAGTGGGGAAATTTGAGGGTTTACAACAGCAGCGCAGGTACAGTGCAACAAGAGAAAAAAAGAAAGAGCAAAAAAATAAATAAAATAGTAAGAAAAAAAAACAACAACAATGAGCAACAAAAAGTAAATAGTAAATAAATTGTAAATAATAGAATGAAGGGTAACGTATTACATAAGGAGCTAAGTGAAGCACTTTATTAGGTACACCAAGCTAAAACTCAACACAAACAGCCCTAAAGCAAATCCTACCTTCGTGAAATGTACAATATTTATATAATATATGGCATTTTGTATGGGACTGCATTAGTTCCACTCAGTGTACCTAGGCATTGGTTATTATGAATTGGAATTGAAGATCTCTCACTTAAGATGGAGTACAAAAATAAGGGAGCATCTAAATTCTATGAGTTGGAGGGCCTCAAAATATGTTGAGAAAGGACAATTTGCTTCAATTCCTTTAAACTCCTTGCTTCTATTCCTTTAAACTCCTTTGCTTCAATTCCTTTAAACTCCTTTGCTTCAATTCCTTTAACCCCCTTTGCTTCAATTACTTTAACCCCTTTTGCTTCTATTCCTTTAAACTCCTTTGCTTCAATTCCTTTAAACTCCTTTGCTCCAATTCCTTTAACCCCCTTTGCTTCAATTACTTTAACCCCTTTTGCTTCTATTCCTTTAACCCCCTTTGCTTCAATTCCTTTAATAAGAACTGAAGTGTCAGTCTGCACCAACCAGCCAACTGCTAGAACAAAGCAGATTGTTTTAACACACATTGAAACAAAGAACAGTCGCAATGGAATTCACTCAGAAAGTTAAAGAAATGGACATAAATGCAGAGACTGTCCGCCCGTACTTTAACAACTTTTTTACGAAGCTCACTGCAGAGCAGTGGGAGCTGTTGAAGTCATGCAAACCGGATGAAGCTACAACATTTATGTTGGCAGAACTTCTGCTGAACTTAATGACGTGTGTTTCAAATGCCATTGTAAAGCGACGTCCCCGTTCACCCGTGTCTGAGGATAAAGTTCGGTCCATTCTGGGCGACACTCTCAGCAACAGTCTTTCACCAGGCAGCAAAAGAACGTCTGAGAGTTTGGATAAGCTCACAGACTTGGTTGTAGAGGAGGTGACGGAGACTGTCAACTCCACCTTGTCTGCAAGCTCCATCTGTGTGAGCTCTGACAAGCCCATACCAACCCGCCTCATTAGCCCCGCTAAAGTCCAGAAGATGATCTGTTATGCCTGCGAGTCGTTAAAGACAGACGAACGAATCAAACAATTGGTCAAGTGTCAACCGCGCAAGCAAAGTCGGGCCATTTCCTCAGAGGAACAGGACAATTCAGATGATCCAATTCTGGTGTCTAGGACTTCTTCAAACTCCTCCTTTTCACGATTTAGCACCAAGTCAGGTAGTTCCTCAGAGGGAGGTTCAACAACAAGCAGTGTGGACAGTGTGAAGAGGCTTGTCCAGGAAACAATCAACAAAAGTTTGACTGACATCACAGACTTCTTTAATGAGTTTAATGACAGCCTCTCTCTCAATACATCGTTTTCTCCAGAGATTGATTTGGCTTTAGATGAAATAATTGAGTCAATCAGTGAGGAAGGCACACATGGAAATGAATCTCCAGACACAAACATCCCAATCGCTAAAGGAATGAGAAAGATCAATAGGCTTTTCATAAAGACTTTTGCCACAGCAGGGACGCTCCAAATCCTGTCACAGGTCGCGAAAAAATTCAATGAGAATCCCAAAGTCACTAGCAGGAAGGCGATACAGTCATTGATTGCTAGTATTGACGCTGTGCTTCTGGAGAAGGAGAAGCCAGGAGGTGGAAATGAAAGTTCTGCATTCCAAACACTGAAAAAGCCTCCATCTAAAAAGGTTATTGTATTAACAAAACGGCTTTCAGATGTCATCTTTTCGCAAATCACACCTGGCAAGAAGTCAGACAAGGGTTCAGGTCCAGTGAAAAAGGGTTTTATTCCTACTTCACAAATGGACATATACGCAGACATTCAGACCAGGGTGTTTTGTTTTCTGTCCTTGATAAGCTGGTGGCTGAACAACCAAGTTAACCGCCACACAACCAGGGTGTCCGACGCTTTAATGACCATCGACTCATCAAAGTCATCATCATTAGAGGTCAACAGCATTGAGGAGAAAAGATCAGAGCAGATTTCATCATCAGAGGTCAGCAGCGGAGGGACGAAAAGATCGAAGCAGTCAACACCCGCAGTGTTCAGCAGCATTGTGGAGAATAGATCGACCAGTGGGAAGAAAAGATCGAAGCAGTCAACACCGGCCGTGGTCAGCAGCATTGAAGAAAAAAGAGTGACGCAGACATCATCAAAGGTCAACAGCATTGAGGAGAAAAGATCAAAGCAGTCAACACCAGCAGTGGTCAGCACCAGAGGGAAGAAAAGATCGGAGCAGACTTCATCATCAGAGGTCAGCAGCGGAGGGAAGAAAAGATCGAAGCAGTCAACACCGGCAGTGGTCAGCAGCATTGAGGAAAAAAGATTGAAGCAGATTTCATCAAAGATCACCAGCATTGAGGTGAAAAGATCGAAGCAGTCAACACCAGCAGTGGTCAGCAGCAGAGGGAAGAAAAGATCAGAGCAGTCAACACCAAAAGTGGTCAGCAGCATTGAGGAAAAAAGATTGAAGCAGATTTCATCAAAGGTCACCAGCATTGAGGTGAAAAGATCGAAGCAGTCAACACCGGCAGTGGTCAGCAGCATTGAGGAAAAAAGATTGAAGCAGATTTCATCAAAGGTCACCAGCATTGAGGTGAAAAGATCGAAGCAGTCAACACCAGCAGTGGTCAACAGCAGAGGGAAGAAAAGATCAGAGCAGTCAACACCAAAAGTGGTCAGCAGCATTGAGGAAAAAAGATTGAAGCAGACATCATTAAAGGTCACCAACATTGAGGAGAAAAGATCGAAGCAGTCAACACCAGCAGTGGTCAGCAGCAGAGGGATCAAAAGTTCTAAGCAGACTTCATCATCAGAAGTCCGCAAAGAACGTGAGAACTCGGCATCATCAGGCAGGAGCGCCAGGGAGAAAACTGAAAAGATCCAGGCAGGGGTCAAATATAAAACGTATGTCAGTGTTCTCTTGGACAAGCTCATCACACAAATCTATAAAAAGGCAAAGGTGACCTGTGCTGATGATGACACAAGGCGGCATTTGCTGGAGAGAATATGGGCCGAGGTCAAAGACATTGACTCAACTTTTATCCCGAAAAGAAGCCCTTACGAGGCCATTTTAAAGGACTTCTGTAAGAAGTGGCCTTGTCCAGATATGCTAATGTGTTCCCTTCTTGGAAAAGATCCAGCACTTGATATATCATTAAGCTCCATTTTGAGAAGACACCTGTGCAAAAAGCCTGGCTTCTTCTCCTCTTTCAGAGCAGGCATCTCGTCCTTCTTCAAGAGAAAATAGGTGGATGATGTTACTCCAATAGCTTCACTTTCAAATGTCAGTGTGGCAGTGGTGCTTGCCACGGGGCTCTCCCAGCCGAAGCCAGAAACAGAATAATTGATTGTGACAGCTCTCACCTGAGCCGATTGATCCTCTGTGGTGCAGGTGAGGGTGCTCTCCCAGCCCCCTCACCTCCACATACCCCCTTCCCCACGGACCAGGAGAGGAAGCCAGCCCGCCCCCCAGAGGCTCTCCGGAGGCCGGGCAGGTGGGCTGCTGTCTACAATTGATATCACATGTTAAAATAATTAGTGCAAATGGAAGTTATCTCAATAAATCTCAAGTTGCCAGTAAAAAGTCCTCAGGAATTCATATATTATTATGTCCTTGTTGGGCATTATTTCCATGTC
Source organism: Pleuronectes platessa (assembly GCF_947347685.1). Classification (NCBI taxonomy): domain Eukaryota; kingdom Metazoa; phylum Chordata; class Actinopteri; order Pleuronectiformes; family Pleuronectidae; genus Pleuronectes; species Pleuronectes platessa. The sequence continues at coordinate 12,675,108 of NC_070636.1, read as the reverse complement.
TGATGTGGAACTGTTTATATTTCACGTTATAAACATGGATGGTCTTGACTTTCAGCTGATCTGAAAGAGACATTATTCTGGTGATTCTCACACACACACACACACACACACACACACACACACACACACACACACACACACACACACACACACACACACACACACACACACACACACACACACACACACACACACACACACACACACACACACACACACACACACACACACACACTCCTGAGATGAACTGGACCAACCATTACATTTGCATTACATTACATTTAGCTCGTACAAACCCAGAACAACAAGAATCAAGAAAGTACAATTTCTTCAAAAAATGAAGCAAAACTACAAAGTGCTATAAGTAAATGCCATTTAAGTGCTACTAAATTGTTAGTTTCAAAAATTGTTGGTAAATATTTGTTTTATTCAAGATGTAGAAGGAAGAGGTATGTTGTTAGTTTGCGGCGGAAGATGTGTAAACTTTCTGATGTCCGGATGTCGATGGGGAGCTCATTCCATTATTTAGGAGCAAGGACAGCAAACAGTCGTGATTTTGAAGAGTGTTTAGCTTGCAGTGAAGGAGCAAAGAGTCGATTAGCCGAAGCAGAGCGGAGTGAACGGACTGGGGTGTAACGTTTAACCATGTCCTGGATGTACAGTGCCTTGCATACGTATTCACCCCCATTGGACTTTTTCCCATTATGTACTGTTACTAACTGGAATTCAAATAGACTTAAATAAACTTTTTCCCGTTTGATCAACAAAACATGCTTAGTACTTTGGAGGTGCAAAATAAATTTTATTGTGACACAAACAATAATGAGAACAAAAAAGTTGACATCTGTTGGGTGCATAAGTATTCACCCCCCTGTGTCAATACTTGGTAGAACCCCCTTTCGCTGCAATTACAGCTGCAAGTCTTTTGGGGTATGTCTCTGCCAGCTTTGCACATCTAGAGATGGAAAGGTTTGTCCATTTTTCTTGGCAAAAAAGATGAAGCTCAGTCAGATTGGATGGAGACCGTCTATGAACCGCAATCTTCAAGTCTTGCCATAGATTCTCTATTGGATTGAGGTCTGGGCTTTGACTGGGCCATTTTAAGACATCAACATTCTTTAATCCAAACCATTCCTTTGTAGCTCTGGCTGTATGTTTAGGGTCATTGTCCTGCTGGAAGATGAACCTCCGCCCCGGTCTCAAGTCTTTTGCAGACTGCATCAGATTTTCTTTAAGGATTTCCCTGTATTTGGCTCCATCCATCTTTGCCTCTATTCTGACCAGTTTCCCTGTACCTGCTGAAGAGAAGCATCCCCACACCATGTTTCACTGTTGGGATGGTGTGCTCAGGGTGATGGACAGTGTTGGGTTTTCGCCACACATAGCGTTTTGCATTGAGGCCAAAAAGTTCAATTTTGGTCTCATCTGACCAGAGCACCTTCTTCCACATGTTTGCTGTGTCTCCCACATGGCTTCTGGCAAACTCCAAACGGGATTTTTTATGGATCCCTTTCAACAATGGCTTTCTTCTTGCCACTCTTCCATAAAGGCCAGATTTGTGGAGTAGACGACTAATAGTTGTCCTGTGGACAGATTCTCCCACCTCAGCTGTGGATCTCTGCAACTCCTCCAGAGTAACCATGGGCCTCCTGGTTGCTTCTCTGATTAATTTTCTCCTTGTCCGACTCTTCAGTTTGGGTGGACGGCCTCCTCTTGGTAGGTTTGCGGTTTTGCCATATTCTTTCCATTTTCTTATGATGGATTTGATGGTGCTCAGAGAGATGTTCAAAGCTCTGGATATTTTTTTATAACCTAACCCTGCTTCATATTTCTCCACAACTTTATCCCTGACCTGTTTGGTGAGCTCCTTGGTCTTCATGATGCTGTTTGTTCAGTAATGATCTCCAACAAACTCTGAGTCCGTCACAGAACAGGTGTATTTATACTGAGATTAAATTGCAGACAGGTGGACCCTATTTACTAATTATGTGACTTGCAAATGTGACTTGTGAATGCAATTGGTCGCACCAGATCTTTGTTAGGTGTTTCACAGTAAAGGGGGTGAATACATATGCACTCAACACTTTTCAGATTTTCATTTGTAAATAATTGTGAAATCCATGTAATATTTCCCCCCACTTCCAAATGATGCACTATTTTGTGTTGGTCCATTACATAAACTCATGATGAAATAAATTTTAATCTGTGGTTATACCATGACAAAACGTAGAAAAGTCCAAAGGGGGTGAATACTTATGCAAGGCACTGTAGACTGGACCTGATCCGTTCACAGCATGTTACGCAAGTACTCATATTTTGTAGCGGATGCGGGGCAGCCACTGGTAGCCAGTGAAGGGAGCGGAGGAGCGGAGTAGTGTGAGTGAATTTAGGTTGGTTATGTAATGTAACATGTAAACAAAACTGTAGCCTCACTGTACAAAAATGAATTTGCCTGAAGTTTTCTGTGTGTTTACTATTAAAGCACTTTGAAAAAGCACAACTTTTCAATGACCAAACTATAAAATAACAGTTAAAACGTTTTAAAGATAGATTTTGACACAAGGGTACAAATGTACACAAATTACAGATTTGTAATTATTCAACACAGTAAATATAACTGTAAATTTGGGCCTTTAGCAAACCCAGGCCGGTTGGTGACTTTGCAGAGAGTACGTGTCTGATCAGTCTGACCTCTGACCCTTAGGGTTTTCACATGGACAACTTCTCTGCCTTAAGGTTGTTCTGATGTAAACAGATCTGTTATTTAGTACTGAAATCTTAACGTTTCACTTCTAAAAAACTTCTTAAAACACAATTTTATAGACTTGCTTTCGGACACATCCCCCGAGCTGCTGCCGCTGCTGTAACTCAGGAGGGTCCAGACCAGAGCAGCTCACAACTCAAGAGACAAAGTTCACCTCTTCACTAGAGAGCACATGTCCAGTTATATAACTTCAGAATACACCGATGTCTGAGAGCAGGTATCATGAAGGGAGACCTGTGTTCCTCACTTTGCATCAGACCACCAGGCTGGTGTCGAGTTAGAAAACACAGTTTTACAACGTGTCAGCAGAAGCTGCAGTCGACAAAAGCACATGGACAAAACCTCTGGACAGACAAACGTGTGCGGTAAGGATGGGTTTACTCCAAAGAGAGAATGGCGCCACCTTGTGTTCAGACTAAGTAACTAAAGACACCGATCATCTGGTTTAAAGGATTCGTTCACCTAATGTGATCCATGGCCATGCGTAGACGTCTCTGGCCCTTTCTTCCTCCACTAAGAAGGCCCTATTGTACCCCACATATGTGTCAACACAACAATAAATCATAATCCATAGAAGAAATGATCAGTTTCTTAATCAATCAATTGATTGAAAAAAATGAAGTTGTCAATTGATTTTTAAGCAAACAATTCCCTGGTACCAAAGGCCATTTACCAAATGTGAATATTTGCTAGTTTTGGGGTTTTCTTTGACAGTTAACTCAACAACTTAGTAGTTTTGACTGTTGGTCAGATACTTGTCTCTGTGTTCACTGGGGTTTCAGGGAACGTTGATAGCCATTTATCACTATTTTCTGAGTCATAAGTATAACGTAAATAGTTATGGTACTTGCATTAGAATTTTGTACTAATGTAATTATTTGTCCATCTTTAAATCTAAATTTGGATACTTAGGATACTGAATACCTGGCCAATAGAATGTCAAAAACCATAAAGGTTTATTGTTTAGAATGTACAGGCAGCATAACGTTCCACATGTGTGCAGTGTGAACCTGCTCTTCAGCTTATAGTCGGCTACTGTTTGGTACATTTGCCACTACTGATATTTCTGTGAAGAGCTCATATTGTTAAGGTTTTAACTTCTTGGCGTGTGTGCTGGTGCGCAACTTGCAACACAATCAGAATCAAATTTAGTGTCACTTCTATAATATTCACTCAGCATACACAGGAATGATAAAGAAGAAAATGCCTCTCAGTCATACATAGTAAAAACTGACATTTGGAAAAAAGCAAGAGAAAACAGGACTCAGAGGCCATTTGTTTTTGAAGTTGACAAAGTGCTTTGTTTAATACATGCTTAATACAAACTATAAAACCAAATTGCACATCCCAACATGGTGCCGACAAGGATCAGACATTCATCACTTCTCCGAATGAAAAATATGTGAATTTTATCCACAATTTATCTCGAGTCATATGTTTCTCTACTGCAGAACAAATCCCTGACAATGCACAATGTATTATACAATGGACATAGATAGATAGATAGATAGATTCCTTTAATAGTCCCACAGTGGGGAAATTTGAGGGTTTACAACAGCAGCGCAGGTACAGTGCAACAAGAGAAAAAAAGAAAGAGCAAAAAAATAAATAAAATAGTAAGAAAAAAAAACAACAACAATGAGCAACAAAAAGTAAATAGTAAATAAATTGTAAATAATAGAATGAAGGGTAACGTATTACATAAGGAGCTAAGTGAAGCACTTTATTAGGTACACCAAGCTAAAACTCAACACAAACAGCCCTAAAGCAAATCCTACCTTCGTGAAATGTACAATATTTATATAATATATGGCATTTTGTATGGGACTGCATTAGTTCCACTCAGTGTACCTAGGCATTGGTTATTATGAATTGGAATTGAAGATCTCTCACTTAAGATGGAGTACAAAAATAAGGGAGCATCTAAATTCTATGAGTTGGAGGGCCTCAAAATATGTTGAGAAAGGACAATTTGCTTCAATTCCTTTAAACTCCTTGCTTCTATTCCTTTAAACTCCTTTGCTTCAATTCCTTTAAACTCCTTTGCTTCAATTCCTTTAACCCCCTTTGCTTCAATTACTTTAACCCCTTTTGCTTCTATTCCTTTAAACTCCTTTGCTTCAATTCCTTTAAACTCCTTTGCTCCAATTCCTTTAACCCCCTTTGCTTCAATTACTTTAACCCCTTTTGCTTCTATTCCTTTAACCCCCTTTGCTTCAATTCCTTTAATAAGAACTGAAGTGTCAGTCTGCACCAACCAGCCAACTGCTAGAACAAAGCAGATTGTTTTAACACACATTGAAACAAAGAACAGTCGCAATGGAATTCACTCAGAAAGTTAAAGAAATGGACATAAATGCAGAGACTGTCCGCCCGTACTTTAACAACTTTTTTACGAAGCTCACTGCAGAGCAGTGGGAGCTGTTGAAGTCATGCAAACCGGATGAAGCTACAACATTTATGTTGGCAGAACTTCTGCTGAACTTAATGACGTGTGTTTCAAATGCCATTGTAAAGCGACGTCCCCGTTCACCCGTGTCTGAGGATAAAGTTCGGTCCATTCTGGGCGACACTCTCAGCAACAGTCTTTCACCAGGCAGCAAAAGAACGTCTGAGAGTTTGGATAAGCTCACAGACTTGGTTGTAGAGGAGGTGACGGAGACTGTCAACTCCACCTTGTCTGCAAGCTCCATCTGTGTGAGCTCTGACAAGCCCATACCAACCCGCCTCATTAGCCCCGCTAAAGTCCAGAAGATGATCTGTTATGCCTGCGAGTCGTTAAAGACAGACGAACGAATCAAACAATTGGTCAAGTGTCAACCGCGCAAGCAAAGTCGGGCCATTTCCTCAGAGGAACAGGACAATTCAGATGATCCAATTCTGGTGTCTAGGACTTCTTCAAACTCCTCCTTTTCACGATTTAGCACCAAGTCAGGTAGTTCCTCAGAGGGAGGTTCAACAACAAGCAGTGTGGACAGTGTGAAGAGGCTTGTCCAGGAAACAATCAACAAAAGTTTGACTGACATCACAGACTTCTTTAATGAGTTTAATGACAGCCTCTCTCTCAATACATCGTTTTCTCCAGAGATTGATTTGGCTTTAGATGAAATAATTGAGTCAATCAGTGAGGAAGGCACACATGGAAATGAATCTCCAGACACAAACATCCCAATCGCTAAAGGAATGAGAAAGATCAATAGGCTTTTCATAAAGACTTTTGCCACAGCAGGGACGCTCCAAATCCTGTCACAGGTCGCGAAAAAATTCAATGAGAATCCCAAAGTCACTAGCAGGAAGGCGATACAGTCATTGATTGCTAGTATTGACGCTGTGCTTCTGGAGAAGGAGAAGCCAGGAGGTGGAAATGAAAGTTCTGCATTCCAAACACTGAAAAAGCCTCCATCTAAAAAGGTTATTGTATTAACAAAACGGCTTTCAGATGTCATCTTTTCGCAAATCACACCTGGCAAGAAGTCAGACAAGGGTTCAGGTCCAGTGAAAAAGGGTTTTATTCCTACTTCACAAATGGACATATACGCAGACATTCAGACCAGGGTGTTTTGTTTTCTGTCCTTGATAAGCTGGTGGCTGAACAACCAAGTTAACCGCCACACAACCAGGGTGTCCGACGCTTTAATGACCATCGACTCATCAAAGTCATCATCATTAGAGGTCAACAGCATTGAGGAGAAAAGATCAGAGCAGATTTCATCATCAGAGGTCAGCAGCGGAGGGACGAAAAGATCGAAGCAGTCAACACCCGCAGTGTTCAGCAGCATTGTGGAGAATAGATCGACCAGTGGGAAGAAAAGATCGAAGCAGTCAACACCGGCCGTGGTCAGCAGCATTGAAGAAAAAAGAGTGACGCAGACATCATCAAAGGTCAACAGCATTGAGGAGAAAAGATCAAAGCAGTCAACACCAGCAGTGGTCAGCACCAGAGGGAAGAAAAGATCGGAGCAGACTTCATCATCAGAGGTCAGCAGCGGAGGGAAGAAAAGATCGAAGCAGTCAACACCGGCAGTGGTCAGCAGCATTGAGGAAAAAAGATTGAAGCAGATTTCATCAAAGATCACCAGCATTGAGGTGAAAAGATCGAAGCAGTCAACACCAGCAGTGGTCAGCAGCAGAGGGAAGAAAAGATCAGAGCAGTCAACACCAAAAGTGGTCAGCAGCATTGAGGAAAAAAGATTGAAGCAGATTTCATCAAAGGTCACCAGCATTGAGGTGAAAAGATCGAAGCAGTCAACACCGGCAGTGGTCAGCAGCATTGAGGAAAAAAGATTGAAGCAGATTTCATCAAAGGTCACCAGCATTGAGGTGAAAAGATCGAAGCAGTCAACACCAGCAGTGGTCAACAGCAGAGGGAAGAAAAGATCAGAGCAGTCAACACCAAAAGTGGTCAGCAGCATTGAGGAAAAAAGATTGAAGCAGACATCATTAAAGGTCACCAACATTGAGGAGAAAAGATCGAAGCAGTCAACACCAGCAGTGGTCAGCAGCAGAGGGATCAAAAGTTCTAAGCAGACTTCATCATCAGAAGTCCGCAAAGAACGTGAGAACTCGGCATCATCAGGCAGGAGCGCCAGGGAGAAAACTGAAAAGATCCAGGCAGGGGTCAAATATAAAACGTATGTCAGTGTTCTCTTGGACAAGCTCATCACACAAATCTATAAAAAGGCAAAGGTGACCTGTGCTGATGATGACACAAGGCGGCATTTGCTGGAGAGAATATGGGCCGAGGTCAAAGACATTGACTCAACTTTTATCCCGAAAAGAAGCCCTTACGAGGCCATTTTAAAGGACTTCTGTAAGAAGTGGCCTTGTCCAGATATGCTAATGTGTTCCCTTCTTGGAAAAGATCCAGCACTTGATATATCATTAAGCTCCATTTTGAGAAGACACCTGTGCAAAAAGCCTGGCTTCTTCTCCTCTTTCAGAGCAGGCATCTCGTCCTTCTTCAAGAGAAAATAGGTGGATGATGTTACTCCAATAGCTTCACTTTCAAATGTCAGTGTGGCAGTGGTGCTTGCCACGGGGCTCTCCCAGCCGAAGCCAGAAACAGAATAATTGATTGTGACAGCTCTCACCTGAGCCGATTGATCCTCTGTGGTGCAGGTGAGGGTGCTCTCCCAGCCCCCTCACCTCCACATACCCCCTTCCCCACGGACCAGGAGAGGAAGCCAGCCCGCCCCCCAGAGGCTCTCCGGAGGCCGGGCAGGTGGGCTGCTGTCTACAATTGATATCACATGTTAAAATAATTAGTGCAAATGGAAGTTATCTCAATAAATCTCAAGTTGCCAGTAAAAAGTCCTCAGGAATTCATATATTATTATGTCCTTGTTGGGCATTATTTCCATGTCTGATGTGGAACTGTTTATATTTCACGTTATAAACATGGATGGTCTTGACTTTCAGCTGATCTGAAAGAGACATTATTCTGGTGATTCACACACACACACACACACACACACACACACACACACACACACACACACACACACACACACACACACACACACACACACACACACACACACACACACACACACACACACACACACACACACACACACACACACACACACACACTCCTGAGATGAACTGGACCAACCATTACATTTGCATTACATTACATTTAGCTCGTACAAACCCAGAACAACAAGAATCAAGAAAGTACAATTTCTTCAAAAAATGAAGCAAAACTACAAAGTGCTATAAGTAAATGCCATTTAAGTGCTACTAAATTGTTAGTTTCAAAAATTGTTGGTAAATATTTGTTTTATTCAAGATGTAGAAGGAAGAGGTATGTTGTTAGTTTGCGGCGGAAGATGTGTAAACTTTCTGATGTCCGGATGTCGATGGGGAGCTCATTCCATTATTTAGGAGCAAGGACAGCAAACAGTCGTGATTTTGAAGAGTGTTTAGCTTGCAGTGAAGGAGCAAAGAGTCGATTAGCCGAAGCAGAGCGGAGTGAACGGACTGGGGTGTAACGTTTAACCATGTCCTGGATGTACAGTGCCTTGCATACGTATTCACCCCCATTGGACTTTTTCCCATTATGTACTGTTACTAACTGGAATTCAAATAGACTTAAATAAACTTTTTCCCGTTTGATCAACAAAACATGCTTAGTACTTTGGAGGTGCAAAATAAATTTTATTGTGACACAAACAATAATGAGAACAAAAAAGTTGACATCTGTTGGGTGCATAAGTATTCACCCCCCTGTGTCAATACTTGGTAGAACCCCCTTTCGCTGCAATTACAGCTGCAAGTCTTTTGGGGTATGTCTCTGCCAGCTTTGCACATCTAGAGATGGAAAGGTTTGTCCATTTTTCTTGGCAAAAAAGATGAAGCTCAGTCAGATTGGATGGAGACCGTCTATGAACCGCAATCTTCAAGTCTTGCCATAGATTCTCTATTGGATTGAGGTCTGGGCTTTGACTGGGCCATTTTAAGACATCAACATTCTTTAATCCAAACCATTCCTTTGTAGCTCTGGCTGTATGTTTAGGGTCATTGTCCTGCTGGAAGATGAACCTCCGCCCCGGTCTCAAGTCTTTTGCAGACTGCATCAGATTTTCTTTAAGGATTTCCCTGTATTTGGCTCCATCCATCTTTGCCTCTATTCTGACCAGTTTCCCTGTACCTGCTGAAGAGAAGCATCCCCACACCATGTTTCACTGTTGGGATGGTGTGCTCAGGGTGATGGACAGTGTTGGGTTTTCGCCACACATAGCGTTTTGCATTGAGGCCAAAAAGTTCAATTTTGGTCTCATCTGACCAGAGCACCTTCTTCCACATGTTTGCTGTGTCTCCCACATGGCTTCTGGCAAACTCCAAACGGGATTTTTTATGGATCCCTTTCAACAATGGCTTTCTTCTTGCCACTCTTCCATAAAGGCCAGATTTGTGGAGTAGACGACTAATAGTTGTCCTGTGGACAGATTCTCCCACCTCAGCTGTGGATCTCTGCAACTCCTCCAGAGTAACCATGGGCCTCCTGGTTGCTTCTCTGATTAATTTTCTCCTTGTCCGACTCTTCAGTTTGGGTGGACGGCCTCCTCTTGGTAGGTTTGCGGTTTTGCCATATTCTTTCCATTTTCTTATGATGGATTTGATGGTGCTCAGAGAGATGTTCAAAGCTCTGGATATTTTTTTATAACCTAACCCTGCTTCATATTTCTCCACAACTTTATCCCTGACCTGTTTGGTGAGCTCCTTGGTCTTCATGATGCTGTTTGTTCAGTAATGATCTCCAACAAACTCTGAGTCCGTCACAGAACAGGTGTATTTATACTGAGATTAAATTGCAGACAGGTGGACCCTATTTACTAATTATGTGACTTGCAAATGTGACTTGTGAATGCAATTGGTCGCACCAGATCTTTGTTAGGTGTTTCACAGTAAAGGGGGTGAATACATATGCACTCAACACTTTTCAGATTTTCATTTGTAAATAATTGTGAAATCCATGTAATATTTCCCCCCACTTCCAAATGATGCACTATTTTGTGTTGGTCCATTACATAAACTCATGATGAAATAAATTTTAATCTGTGGTTATACCATGACAAAACGTAGAAAAGTCCAAAGGGGGTGAATACTTATGCAAGGCACTGTAGACTGGACCTGATCCGTTCACAGCATGTTACGCAAGTACTCATATTTTGTAGCGGATGCGGGGCAGCCACTGGTAGCCAGTGAAGGGAGCGGAGGAGCGGAGTAGTGTGAGTGAATTTAGGTTGGTTATGTAATGTAACATGTAAACAAAACTGTAGCCTCACTGTACAAAAATGAATTTGCCTGAAGTTTTCTGTGTGTTTACTATTAAAGCACTTTGAAAAAGCACAACTTTTCAATGACCAAACTATAAAATAACAGTTAAAACGTTTTAAAGATAGATTTTGACACAAGGGTACAAATGTACACAAATTACAGATTTGTAATTATTCAACACAGTAAATATAACTGTAAATTTGGGCCTTTAGCAAACCCAGGCCGGTTGGTGACTTTGCAGAGAGTACGTGTCTGATCAGTCTGACCTCTGACCCTTAGGGTTTTCACATGGACAACTTCTCTGCCTTAAGGTTGTTCTGATGTAAACAGATCTGTTATTTAGTACTGAAATCTTAACGTTTCACTTCTAAAAAACTTCTTAAAACACAATTTTATAGACTTGCTTTCGGACACATCCCCCGAGCTGCTGCCGCTGCTGTAACTCAGGAGGGTCCAGACCAGAGCAGCTCACAACTCAAGAGACAAAGTTCACCTCTTCACTAGAGAGCACATGTCCAGTTATATAACTTCAGAATACACCGATGTCTGAGAGCAGGTATCATGAAGGGAGACCTGTGTTCCTCACTTTGCATCAGACCACCAGGCTGGTGTCGAGTTAGAAAACACAGTTTTACAACGTGTCAGCAGAAGCTGCAGTCGACAAAAGCACATGGACAAAACCTCTGGACAGACAAACGTGTGCGGTAAGGATGGGTTTACTCCAAAGAGAGAATGGCGCTACCTTGTGTTCAGACTAAGTAACTAAAGACACCGATCATCTGGTTTAAAGGATTCGTTCACCTAATGTGATCCATGGCCATGCGTAGACGTCTCTGGCCCTTTCTTCCTCCACTAAGAAGGCCCTATTGTACCCCACATATGTGTCAACACAACAATAAATCATAATCCATAGAAGAAATGATCAGTTTCTTAATCAATCAATTGATTGAAAAAAATGAAGTTGTCAATTGATTTTTAAGCAAACAATTCCCTGGTACCAAAGGCCATTTACCAAATGTGAATATTTGCTAGTTTTGGGGTTTTCTTTGACAGTTAACTCAACAACTTAGTAGTTTTGACTGTTGGTCAGATACTTGTCTCTGTGTTCACTGGGGTTTCAGGGAACGTTGATAGCCATTTATCACTATTTTCTGAGTCATAAGTATAACGTAAATAGTTATGGTACTTGCATTAGAATTTTGTACTAATGTAATTATTTGTCCATCTTTAAATCTAAATTTGGATACTTAGGATACTGAATACCTGGCCAATAGAATGTCAAAAACCATAAAGGTTTATTGTTTAGAATGTACAGGCAGCATAACGTTCCACATGTGTGCAGTGTGAACCTGCTCTTCAGCTTATAGTCGGCTACTGTTTGGTACATTTGCCACTACTGATATTTCTGTGAAGAGCTCATATTGTTAAGGTTTTAACTTCTTGGCGTGTGTGCTGGTGCGCAACTTGCAACACAATCAGAATCAAATTTAGTGTCACTTCTATAATATTCACTCAGCATACACAGGAATGATAAAGAAGAAAATGCCTTTCAGTCATACATAGTAAAAACTGACATTTGGAAAAAAGCAAGAGAAAACAGGACTCAGAGGCCATTTGTTTTTGAAGTTGACAAAGTGCTTTGTTTAATACATGCTTAATACAAACTATAAAACCAAATTGCACATCCCAACATGGTGCCGACACAGATCAGACATTCATCACTTCTCCGAATGAAAAATATGTGAATTTTATCCACAATTTATCTCGAGTCATATGTTTCTCTACTGCAGAACAAATCCCTGACAATGCACAATGTATTATACAATGGACACGAAGGGTAACGTATTACATAAGGAGCTAAGTGAAGCACTTTATTAGGTACACCAAGCTAAAACTCAACACAAACAGCCCTAAAGCAAATCCTACCTTCGTGAAATGTACAATATTTATATAATATATGGCATTTTGTATGGGACTGCATTAGTTCCACTCAGTGTACCTAGGCATTGGTTATTATGAATTGGAATTGAAGATCTCTCACTTAAGATGGAGTACAAAAATAAGGGAGCATCTAAATTCTATGAGTTGGAGGGCCTCAAAATATGTTGAGAAAGGACAATTTGCTTCAATTCCTTTAAACTCCTTGCTTCTATTCCTTTAAACTCCTTTGCTTCAATTCCTTTAAACTCCTTTGCTTCAATTCCTTTAACCCCCTTTGCTTCAATTACTTTAACCCCTTTTGCTTCTATTCCTTTAAACTCCTTTGCTTCAATTCCTTTAAACTCCTTTGCTCCAATTCCTTTAACCCCCTTTGCTTCAATTACTTTAACCCCTTTTGCTTCTATTCCTTTAACCCCCTTTGCTTCAATTCCTTTAATAAGAACTGAAGTGTCAGTCTGCACCAACCAGCCAACTGCTAGAACAAAGCAGATTGTTTCAACACACATTGAAACAAAGAACAGTCGCAATGGAATTCACTCAGAAAGTTAAAGAAATGGACATAAATGCAGAGACTGTCCGCCCGTACTTTAACAACTTTTTTACGAAGCTCACTGCAGAGCAGTGGGAGCTGTTGAAGTCATGCAAACCGGATGAAGCTACAACATTTATGTTGGCAGAACTTCTGCTGAACTTAATGACGTGTGTTTCAAATGCCATTGTAAAGCGACGTCCCCGTTCACCCGTGTCTGAGGATAAAGTTCGGTCCATTCTGGGCGACACTCTCAGCAACAGTCTTTCACCAGGCAGCAAAAGAACGTCTGAGAGTTTGGATAAGCTCACAGACTTGGTTGTAGAGGAGGTGACGGAGACTGTCAACTCCACCTTGTCTGCAAGCTCCATCTGTGTGAGCTCTGACAAGCCCATACCAACCCGCCTCATTAGCCCCGCTAAAGTCCAGAAGATGATCTGTTATGCCTGCGAGTCGTTAAAGACAGACGAACGAATCAAACAATTGGTCAAGTGTCAACCGCGCAAGCAAAGTCGGGCCATTTCCTCAGAGGAACAGGACAATTCAGATGATCCAATTCTGGTGTCTAGGACTTCTTCAAACTCCTCCTTTTCACGATTTAGCACCAAGTCAGGTAGTTCCTCAGAGGGAGGTTCAACAACAAGCAGTGTGGACAGTGTGAAGAGGCTTGTCCAGGAAACAATCAACAAAAGTTTGACTGACATCACAGACTTCTTTAATGAGTTTAATGACAGCCTCTCTCTCAATACATCGTTTTCTCCAGAGATTGATTTGGCTTTAGATGAAATAATTGAGTCAATCAGTGAGGAAGGCACACATGGAAATGAATCTCCAGACACAAACATCCCAATCGCTAAAGGAATGAGAAAGATCAATAGGCTTTTCATAAAGACTTTTGCCACAGCAGGGACGCTCCAAATCCTGTCACAGGTCGCGAAAAAATTCAATGAGAATCCCAAAGTCACTAGCAGGAAGGCGATACAGTCATTGATTGCTAGTATTGACGCTGTGCTTCTGGAGAAGGAGAAGCCAGGAGGTGGAAATGAAAGTTCTGCATTCCAAACACTGAAAAAGCCTCCATCTAAAAAGGTTATTGTATTAACAAAACGGCTTTCAGATGTCATCTTTTCGCAAATCGCACCTGGCAAGAAGTCAGACAAGGGTTCAGGTCCAGTGAAAAAGGGTTTTATTCCTACTTCACAAATGGACATATACGCAGACATTCAGACCAGGGTGTTTTGTTTTCTGTCCTTGATAAGCTGGTGGTTGAACAACCAAGTTAACCGCCACACAACCAGGGTGTCCGACGCTTTAATGACCATCGACTCATCAAAGTCATCATCATTAGAGGTCAACAGCATTGAGGAGAAAAGATCAGAGCAGATTTCATCATCAGAGGTCAGCAGCGGAGGGACGAAAAGATCGAAGCAGTCAACACCCGCAGTGTTCAGCAGCATTGTGGAGAATAGATGGAACAGTGGGAAGAAAAGATCGAAGCAGTCAACACCGGCCGTGGTCAGCAGCATTGAAGAAAAAAGAGTGACGCAGACATCATCAAAGGTCAACAGCATTGAGGAGAAAAGATCAAAGCAGTCAACACCAGCAGTGGTCAGCACCAGAGGGAAGAAAAGATCGGAGCAGACTTCATCATCAGAGGTCAGCAGCGGAGGGAAGAAAAGATCGAAGCAGTCAACACCGGCAGTGGTCAGCAGCATTGAGGAAAAAAGATTGAAGCAGATTTCATCAAAGGTCACCAGCATTGAGGTGAAAAGATCGAAGCAGTCAACACCAGCAGTGGTCAGCAGCAGAGGGAAGAAAAGATCAGAGCAGTCAACACCAAAAGTGGTCAGCAGCATTGAGGAAAAAAGATTGAAGCAGATTTCATCAAAGGTCACCAGCATTGAGGTGAAAAGATCGAAGCAGTCAACACCGGCAGTGGTCAGCAGCATTGAGGAAAAAAGATTGAAGCAGATTTCATCAAAGGTCACCAGCATTGAGGTGAAAAGATCGAAGCAGTCAACACCGGCAGTGGTCAGCAGCATTGAGGAAAAAAGATTGAAGCAGATTTCATCAAAGGTCACCAGCATTGAGGTGAAAAGATCGAAGCAGTCAACACCGGCAGTGGTCAGCAGCATTGAGGAAAAAAGATTGAAGCAGACATCATTAAAGGTCACCAACATTGAGGAGAAAAGATCGAAGCAGTCAACACCAGCAGTGGTCAGCAGCAGAGGGATCAAAAGTTCTAAGCAGACTTCATCATCAGAAGTCCGCAAAGAACGTGAGAACTCGGCATCATCAGGCAGGAGCGCCAGGGAGAAAACTGAAAAGATCCAGGCAGGGGTCAAATATAAAACATATGTCAGTGTTCTCTTGGACAAGCTCATCACACAAATCTATAAAAAGGCAAAGGTGACCTGTGCTGATGATGACACAAGGCGGCATTTGCTGGAGAGAATATGGGCCGAGGTCAAAGACATTGACTCATCTTTTATCCCGAAAAGAAGCCCTTACGAGGCCATTTTAAAGGACTTCTGTAAGAAGTGGCCTTGTCCAGATATGCTAATGTGTTCCCTTCTTGGAAAAGATCCAGCACTTGATATATCATTAAGCTCCATTTTGAGAAGACACCTGTGCAAAAAGCCTGGCTTCTTCTCCTCTTTCAGAGCAGGCATCTCGTCCTTCTTCAAGAGAAAATAGGTGGATGATGTTACTCCAATAGCTTCACTTTCAAATGTCAGTGTGGCAGTGGGGCTTGCCACGGGGCTCTCCCAGCCGAAGCCAGAAACGGAATGATTGATTGTGACAGCTCTCACCTGAGCTGATTGATCCTCTGTGGTGCAGGTGAGGGTGCTCTCCCAGCCCCCTCACCTCCACATACCCCTTTCCCCACGGACCAGGAGAGGAAGCCAGCCCGCCCCCCCGAGGCTCTCCGGAGGCCGGGCAGGTGGGCTGCTGTCTACAATTGATATCACATGTTAAAATAATTAGTGCAAATGGAAGTTATCACAATAAATCTCAAGTTGCAAGTAAAAAGTCCTCAGGAATTCATATATTATTAAGTCCTTGTTGGGCATTATTTCCATGTGTGATGTGGAACTGTTTATGTTTCACGTTATAAACACGGATGGTCTTGACTTTCAGCTGATCTGAAAGAGACCTTATTCTGGTGATTTAAACACACACACACAGACACACACAGACACATACACACAGACACACACATATACTCACACACCCACTGACCCACTTTCCTTAGATGAACTGGACCAACCATTACATTTGCATTACATTACATTACATTTCATTTAGCTCGTACAAACCCAGAACAACAAGAATCAAGAAAGTACAATTTCTTCAAAAAATGAAGCAAAACTACAAAGTGCTATAAGTAAGTGCCATTTAAGTGCTACTAAATTGTTAGTTTCAAAAATTGTTGGTAAATATTTGTTTTATTCAAGATGTAGAAGGAATAGGTATGTTGTTAGTTTGCGGCGGAAGATGTGTAAACTTTCTGATGTCCGGATGTCGATGGGGAGCTCATTCCATCATTTAGGAGCAAGGACAGCAAACAGTCGTGATTTTGAAGAGTGTTTAGCTTGCAGTGAAGGAGCAAAGAGTCGATTAGCCGAAGCAGAGCGGAGTGAACGGACTGGGGTGTAACGTTTAACCATGTCCTGGATGTAGACTGGACCTGATCCGTTCACAGCATGTTACGCAAGTACTCATATTATGCAGGGCAGCCACTGGTAGCCAGTGAAGGGAGCGGAGGAGCGGAGTAGTGTGAGTGAATTTAGGTTGGTTATGTAATGTAACATGTAAACAAAACTGTAGCCTCACTGTACAAAAATGAATTTGCCTGAAGTTTTCTGTGTGTTTACTATTAAAGCCCTTTGAAAAAGCACAACTTTTCAATGACCAAACTATAAAATAACAGTTAAAACGTTTTAAAGATAGATTTTGACACAAGGGTACAAATGTACACAAATTACAGATTTGTAATTATTCAACACAGTAAATATAACTGTAAATTTGGGCCTTTAAAAAACCCAGGCCGGTTGGTGACTTTGCAGAGAGTACGTGTCTGATCAGTCTGACCTCTGACCCTTAGGGTTTTCACATGGACAACTTCTCTGCCTTAAGGTTGTTCTGATGTAAACAGATCTGTTATTTAGGTTATTTATTTAGTACTGAAATCTTAACGGATTTAGAATCTGTGCCCATAGTTCCTCTCACTTTAGACCTCTGTAATTCCTGTTGATGAACTAGGAGCCGTAAGACCGCCTGGTTACCATACTCAGTCAGATCTTGAGGCCAGTGCTTAGGGTCCAGTTTACAAATGGCCATGAGGATTGTGTCTGTTTGATACCTTTCATCAAGGCAGGCCACAATGTCATGGATGAGAGATTCTCTGGAACTCTTCAATCTCTCCTCAGCATCTGCATAAGTGTCATAAAGCTCTACACCTCTGTAGCTACTATACCTACACTCAGTATATTCCCAGAGTCGGGATCGAACCACCAACCTTCTTGCTGGAAAACGTCCACTCCACCAACCAGGCCAATCCTATATTAACAAGTATTGGATTACCCGATAATATCCATGAGAAACTAAAAACAGGAAGAAGATGGACAAATTATTGTGTGAGTGTGTTTGTGTCTATGCTGCTTTTGATATACATTTCAGAGAAAATCATTGTATTTTCTACTTTACTACATATATTTGACAGCCTTACTTAAAATTAACTTTTATATTTTTGGATTTTAGATACTGGATGATTTAACATGCTTTCAAAAACTATAGTTAGAGAATAACCCAGTAGTTTTTCCGGCCTTGGCTTATGACGCCTTACAAGATTCACAGTGTGGGAAACATTTAATTTAATATAATTCAGAAAATTCATGCAAAACCTTCTAGTTTATATTCGGTGATCAAATAAATAACATATTGTTCCCATCAGCTAGCACAAGGAGTAAGGGCACTCATTACTCATTAATCAAATCAAACCTCCGGCCTCCTGAACTTTTACTTTATTTATAATTCTTCAAGTTGATTATTAATTTATAAATGTTTTTAAATGTTGGCAGTTACCGTCCTCCATACATAAAATACAGCTCAGGTCTGTCCCACCATGAAACACAGGAACATATCTGCAGACCTCGCCAAATATAATCCCCCAAAGCTCAGAGCGTTGTGACGTGAGCACACAAACATGGGAGGAGAAACCAATTTCCGAAATTTACCTTACAAAAAACACACACAGCTCCGTGCGGATACATCATGTGATGTGCACCCAAATATATATGTCCTGACCCATACTACATCCTTTTTTCAAAATGTTGTTTTAATGAGTCCAGTAGTTTTGTGTAATCCCGCAGACTAACAAATTAGTTTATATCTGTATTTATTTTTGTAAACCCAACTATAGTGTGAGTAGAAGAACTTCCAGCTCTTTATTACAGATAGAGGATTGTATGGCGAATTCATGTAACTGTACGTAGAGATGACAGAGAGAGAGACGTCCTCATACTCACCCAGGATTCTCTCTTCAGTCCGTCCTCTCCTCTCACTCTCCCTGCCTGCAGCTCTGAAACAGTCACAGCAGCAAAGCAAAACATCGTTCTCATAAACATGGTTAATATCACTGTAGTGTGTTTGGGTTCGTTTCATTGAACATTTGCCTAAAGAAATCGAATGTGGACGAATTTCCACTTCGTCATCCCTTCTTAAATAATATCCTTTATGAGAGAAAGAGAAAACTAGATGATGAGGACAAATAAACGAACCTGGCAGTACAGACAGTACACAAGTTTAGCTTTTATTTCAAGTTATTTATGACGTTTTATAGATTTATATTGTGCCAGCTAATGTCTGCTGAGGTTGACACCTTTAAGGCTTTTATTGTTCTTTACATTTTGAAAATTGGAAGGTTTTAATGTGCTTTATTTAAATGTATCAGGTAGGTGAAACATTTTAATTTAAAAACACTTCCCACCCGAGATTATTCACAACATAACATTGAGTAGGCTAATGCTGTTTGAGGGGGCCCCCTGGGAGATTGTGCTTGGGGCCCCCAAGAACAGCCAAGAAAAACTTCCACAAAGATACTTTATAGTTATTAAATGTTTCACAGCTCCTGGTTTGTGTTTAGGAAGCCGTGTTGTGTTGTGAAATTGATGATGTTTTTTTACTTTGCTGGTGTTTTGTCAACTTGCATGTGTTTTCTTAAGTTGCCGTTCGTTGAGCTTTCAGGGCCACCGTAGAGAACACCTATTTGGGCCCCCGTCTCAAGTCACATGGGTGAAGGGCTGCAGTGGAGGAGCCAAGGCCATTGACTCAGGTGAGGTCACACCACATGACTTTTAAAGCTGTCGGATCACTGTGCAGTTCACACTACATGACCTGCTGCCTTGTGATTGGGAGTCTTGTAGCTGATTAGAGTTAGGATTAAGATTCCTATTAATTAGGATTTGTGATATGTCAAACTTCAGCTCCATGTGTGTTTCCTGCAACCAAATCAGCACAATCAATTGAATTAAGATCTGTGACTGTGTGGCCCAGTAGTACGATGATTTTGCATGATATGACCCAATTGTAAAAATGTAACATTAGCCCCTTTAGAATAAGTTGAATATTATTTTACTGCTGTGTCATTGCCTCCAATGCCAGACCATGTCATCTTTGGAGCAGCCACGTTTTCCCCAGAACTTGTTTCACTGTTCAGTGTGCAGCAGGGCTCCTTGAACAGGGTTCCAGGGCTCCTTGAACTTAGGATGAACCTTTCTATTCTTTTATGTTACGGTCTTCCTGCGGCAGTTTCACACTCGCAACCTCCACAAAAATGTTGACGTAAAAGAAAAAAGTCCCTGTCTGGCTTGTTGAACCTGAAGTTGTCACAGTCACAAAATGTCACAGCTTTTAAACAGATTTATATTTTTTTATTACATTACTTATATGTGAAGAACTGTTAAGTGTAGTTAGTGATACAAATATTACCTTTTGCTGATTGAATTCTGAAGACTGTACTTTTCCTTCTTCCAGATGATGCGCCAGAAGTGCAGCCAGTTGGTGAGATGTCTTCCTCACCTGGGCTTGTGCAGCCTGAAGCCCCCGTGGAGAGACTGGAAGCTCAGCCCACTCCTCCCACAAGTGAACCGGAGCTTCCCCTCCCCTCCAGTCAATGCAGGACAGGCAGACAGAGCAGAAAAGGCAGAAAGCGCAGCGACAAGCCGCGGATCTCTTCGCCGACAACGTCTCTGCATGGTCCATTCACCAGGGGAAAAGGTTCAGAGGAGCTGCTGGAGAGTCCAACCCCACAGAGTGTCACCCAGGACCCACCTGAGCCAGAGCTCAGGTGGGTCCCAGAGCCTGGTGAGACGCAGCTCGCTGCCCAACACCGGACAGACAGGACGATAATACTGACACATTCACTCTCTGCCATTCATCACACTGTTGTGACTGTGTTTGTTTATTTCTCATGTTAAAGGAGATATGACCAGTCAAAGTCACAGTACCCCAAAATAATGAACTTGGAAAGCCCATATCGCCATTAATTAGGAGGCTTGTTGAACTTGAAGTTGTCACAGTCACAAAATCTCACAGCTTGTAAACAGATTTATATTTTTTATTACATTACATTTATATGTGAAGAACTGTTAAGTGTAGTTTGTGATACAAATATTACCTTTTGCTGATTGAATTCTGAAGACATGTATTCATCTGTACTTTTCCTTCTTCCAGATGAAGCGCCCGAAGTGCAGCCATGGTGATAAGTCTTCCTCACCTGGGCTTGTGCAGCCTGAAGCCCCCGTGGAGAGACCGGAAGCTCAGACCACTCCTCCCACAAGGGAACCGGAGCTTCACCTCCCCACCAGTCAATGCAGGACAGGCAGAAAGAGCAGATATCGCAGAAAGCGCAGTGACAAGCCGCGGATCTCTTCGCCGACATCGTCTCCTCCTGGTCCGTTCACCACGGGAAACAGTTCAGAGGAGCTGCTGGAGAGTCCAACCCCACATAGTGTCACCCAGGACCCACCAGAGCCAGAGACTAGCAGAGCTCCAGAGCCTGGTGAGACGCAGCTCGCTGCCAGACACCGGACAGACAGGACGATAATACTGACACATTCACTCTCTGCCATTCATCACACTGTTGTGACTGTGATTGTTTATTTGCATCAACAGTGAAACCTGAGCCTGTTGTCCAGATGACAGAGAAACCTGCTCGGTCTGCTGAGATGATCAAAAGGAAGTCCATCCTCGAGGAGTTCCTGCACATGAACAATTCAAAGGTGCTGAGATCCAGTCAACTGATAACTGATTTTTCATTTCAATTCCATAGAGTAAACCTTCTAAAAGGGAAGAATCAAAGTATTAGTCTTGTTTTCTAATGAATGAACTTTCTAATGTTTTTTTTATTGTTTCCACGCCATCCTTCTCTTTAGTCGGACGCCTGCAGCTCTGAGGCGACTCTGTCCAACAGAAGCTGGTCTCCCGGGGGGCTGACACATCAGATGGAGAGACTCCTGCTGGAGGACATGGCCAGTGAAAAGGAGACCTTCAACTGTGTGAAGGTACGAAAAGTGACATCAATCAGTCTCTGCGAGTTACTTGAGTGCAGTAAAAATCCTGAGGGGCAGACGGAGTGGGGCTGAGTTACACCTCGTTGTAAAGTAACGGAATGTACTTATATTTCGGACCTTGAAGCTAATGTTGGTCCACGACTGTTGGTAAGATCTCATCAATAGAATTCCTGGATCCACCTGGGCTCCAAAACTTTACGGTTTCCTCCGTGGGTCCACAAACGTTCATGGAAATCACTTAAGTAGTTTTTGATGAATCCTGCTGACAAACTAACTAAACAAATTCAAACATAAGCTCCAGTTTAAGACCTGAAATAGGTTCATTGCACATCTACATACTTTGAACTTGCACCAATATCAGGTAATATAAATAATAAATAAAACCAGAAGCACTCAGTAGAGCACGTACCTCCTCCGAGGCCCAACAGTCTCCCTAAATTCAATCAAGCTCAATCAAATTACACATATTTTAACAAACAAACTGATTCTTGTGAATTTGACAGACGCTGTGTTTTTACTCCTCCTCCTCTTTTCTCCGTTTCTCAGGAGAAGCTGGATAGATCCCAGATGAGCTCCTCTCCCTACCTGAGGGAGTTGATGACGGCTGTGTGTAAGGCAGCAGCGAAAGGTAAACTCTCCACCAGCCGGAGCATGACTCCTCTGCTCGGCTCAAATCGCACCGCTGATTACAATATTTACTCTCTGCCGAGCAAATTAATTTACTCTGCCTCCTGCTTCACTGTGCAGAAAACACCAACTGTCGCGTGCACACGGCCCTCATTCAGAAGAGAATGCCTTTATATCTCAACTACTGTAACTCAGAGAGGGAGCGACAGCGGCATGCTCTTCAGGAACTTCAGGCGCTGATGGTCAACCTCGATCAGCCTCCAAGTAAGTTCTGCGTCAGAGTTCACTCCAAATGAAACTCACACATGATCCTTTTTCTTCGTTTCTTAAGAATAAACTGTGTAACAAGTTCTCAGTTGTGATCAAACCAGTTCAATCTCACTACAAGGTCCATTTAGTAGCTTCTCTGGAGCTTTGCTTCTTGTCACATGATTCTCATCAGCAGAAGAACTTCGCCTTGTTATATGGAATTGTAGATTTTCATATTTCCGTTTATATTTTAAGCCCTTTAAGGACATTTGGAACAATTTGGATTTAAACTTTGAATCTCAAATTTGTTCTCATCTCACATTAACTTGATTTGTTCATTTGAGGAACCTCACTCCGAATCCAAATCACTTTTGCAGAACACAATGCCGTCTTCAGTAATTTCAAATCCAACAATTTTTTGTTTCTTATCTAGATACAAATCGCATTAATTGAATTGATAACGTTAGGAATTGGTCTCACCTCCGTTTTGTCACAGCTGAAAAGATGACTGACATGTATTTGTTCTCCAGACCTCCTCCGGATTTTCTTTAACTGTCTGAAACACCAGGACGTCATCTCCGAGGACGCGTCCTGCAAGTGGGGGACGAGCAAAGACCCGGCCGAGCAGCTGGGTACGGGCGTGGCCCTGAAGACCGTCACGGCCTTCTTCACCTGGCTGCGGGAGGTGGAGTCCGAAGATAATTGACGAGTTTGGATTCCAAAAGTGGAAGCACCAAATACCTGTATCAGACATAGAAAATATTTTTGTTTTAAATTTCAACTTTATAAGATGAAACTTAAAAGATACATGGGTTCCGGACTCTTTAATTTATTATTTTTTTAAGGAATGCAAATATTGTTACCGAAAAACATTAAAGACAATACAAATTATTTAAAAATGCTGGTTCTCATGATTTGTTCTTTCAAATGGTTTGGTGCTTAAAGGGGATACGACTCAGTGTGTGTGTGTGTGTCTGTGTGTGATTAACTGAGACAGCTGTGTTGTGTTGGAAGTTGCCATAGCATCGTCAGAAGACCTGTGTGATCAGAGGAGCAGCTGAGAGATGAGCTGCCGTCGCCTCAGGATCAACGACATAGGTTCCACTCGTTTGGTCTGTTTAGTCGAAGCCCAAACAATCAAACAGCACTGTGTCATTAAAAGTGTCTCAGCAGCTTGTCGCCTCATATATTTCTTATTTGTACCATGTTTTGTATGTGTGTATCTAGATTGTGTGTTTATGAAGCTATGACACGTTTGAGTGTTGTCCGGCCCAAAACACACCCACTGTGAACATGGATACCGGAGATGTATTGATTAACTGATGATTCAGTTTATTGGCAATTATTTAGGTCATGTCCAAGCAGTAATATAACTTTATATAATTGTTTGACAGGTATATTCCAGAACTGAAGATTAGACCCAAACCCTGAAATATTCACTTTACAATTAAATACGGCATTGATCAACGTGGATTTAAATAAGCTGAGCCTGTGGATAAGACATTAAACGAACTGATGATGAGACACCTTTATGTGTTCCACCTCCTCCTGTCTCCTTCCTCCAATGCTTTCCTAAATAAAAAATCTCTTTGTTCTGTAGAGTTTCTTATTAAAATCACAGTGACATAAAAAGAGCAGTTTTTATTTGCAACATGTCCCGTTGTATTATTTCCAGCTGTGAGACATGTGATTATCTCTGCCATGAAAGGATGACTCAGCTGATTTCCATGAGATTGCAATATGCAAAAACTAGTTGATGTGCAAAATGGAGGCAGAAAGAAGAGATTTAGTTTTAGCGATTTCTAATTAAGAGATGACAAAAAAATAAAAGATTTGATATGAAATCTGGTACTCAAGAGCTTAGCTTCCTGGTTTCACATTCATCGAAGCTTTATATATATATTTAATCAGGTGATTTAAATAAGCATCTGTTGAATGACACATACACTTTGAGTTGAGTAAAGAAGCATAAATATCAGTATGATATTGTAAAATGGCTCCTCACACTCGCAACGTGTTTTTGAATATATTTTAAACGCTTGAGGGGAAACAGCGCCTCCCGGCGGCCGGCCGGCGCCACGACATTGGCAATCCTGCGACGTGACGTGAAACGCAGCGACGTCACCAACGGTCGTAATGGGGGGGGGCCGCTGGCCAGGAATCTAAATAAAAAGTCGTGTAGACAGTGTTGCCCTGGTGTTGCCAACTTTGCGACTTTGTCGCTAAATCTGGCGACTTTCCAAATCCTCATGGCGACCAAAACATCCAATGGCATAACAACATTCAACATGTCAGAAGTCAGCCCAAAATGTTAAAGGCAAACCCTTTGTATCAGTCAATATAAGTGTCACATTATTTATTTTAGTTTTAAAGAAGGATTAATGCTTGAGGTTGTGTTTTGAAACTTTGAGCAGAGACACACTTACAAAAGATTTTACAAACCTGATGCAGATCAATTGTGTTATACCTCACTGTGCTTGCACAATGCATTATCAATATATATTGAATTTATATTGATGAACATTATATTGCGATTATATGATATTGTTTATTGATCAGTTCTAATCAGCCGAAATTAATACTGATAACATGTCTATTAGAAATAATTTTTCCTCCTGAGAGAAGGTTGAGGTTTAAACACTGATAAACAAAAAACCATTTTACAAATCAGAGGAAGATTCCATTATGTATTGTGTTTATATTAATGAACATTATATTTAGATAATTATTAATATATAATTTGATAACCCAATATCTGAACAAACATGTCCCAGGACTTCCAGAGGAGACACCCGGAGCACTGCTTCAGTGCAGCCGCTGAGTGGCTCCCTGGCCCGGCGTCCTCCTCCTCACCCTCCTCCCAGCACTGCAGCCAGTCTCTCCCTCCTCACACCCTCCCACTCCCACATTCTTCTGTGTTTGCGCTGCGGATGACATCACGGCTTTAAATATTCCCGTCCCTTCTTTTTCCAGCCACAGTTCCTCTCAGTCAGCCCCGCACACAGAGCCTCCTCCCCGGCCTCCCCGCCATGCCCCTGTGGTAGCTGCACGTTTCCACATTAGCGCTGTATAACGGACACACTCTGCCTCCGCATCCCGCTCTGCTAACGACACTCCCGGGCGTCCGACACCGGCTCCTCCACGAGGGAAGAGAAAAGGCGCCTCAGGGGGCTTCAGTGCGGAGAGGAAAGACAGAAAGAAGCGAGAGAGACAGAGAGAGAGAGAGAGAGAGAGAGAGAGGAGGGGAGCTGGAGAAGAAGTGGACCGAGCTGAGTCGGGCGTGGTAGCGAAGGAAAAGCTCTTCTGTGTCAGCTAAAGTTTCAAAAGAAGCAGCATCCACGATGTCTCTGTCGGTGCCGCAGAACGGAGTGAAGGCGGACAACGAGCCCGTTATCGAGCTCTTCGTGAAGGTAAGAGCGCAGGAGAAGTTTCTATTTCTCACCGAACCTCGTTAAACTTTGAATGTAACCGCTTTATTTCTGCTTTGGACACCGGGGATACGCGCTTGTTCTGTTCTCCCTACAAACAAGGGGTTCGTTTGGCTGAAAGCTACTTGAGCTAGCGGGGCGCTAGCTCTCCACTCAACCACAGAGTGGGTCTGATATTTAAATGAAACGCTGTGAGCAGATGTGCTGTGATGTCAGTGAGAAAACCAGGTTCTAGATTGTGGAACCTTCTCTGCCATCGTGGCCGTGTGGAGCCTGCAGTGTCACCCGCAGGGCGGACGCAGCCTCCTCCTTCTTCTCCGTCTCCCATCCCTCCTTCATGCGAAAAGCTGGCCGCTAACTGGTTAACAAAAGCCCGGTAGTGGTCCTCCTCAGCAGCCCATACAGCCACATGACACTAGATCCTCTGCTGCAAATGTAGTGTTATGGCTCTTAATGGAATGATGCAACATGGATTACGGTGGGGGTGCAAACGTCCATTCATTGATGGTCATTTGAGTGCATGTTTGGTGTTTGGGTCATAACTCAGTGTGGCAGCAAAGATCTCTGAGGGATGGACTGGTGTGGTGATGACCTTGAGGGAGACAGATTACCTTCAAGACAAAGACTTGGGGCCTATTGTCCGTGCATGTTGCCGGCATGTGTCAACAGGGATTCCTTACATTGGCTGATATTTATCACAGCATTGTGCTGTCTTTGGGGAATCCATCCCATTGGTATCTATAGACACACCAGGGATCATCATCACACTATGAACACCTCTGCCTACCCTACATCTATACCCGTGCATCAGATTGTCTCTGCCCCAGTGATGACAGCCATGAGGATGATGATGGTTTGTGCTGGTGGTGAAGGAGGCTTGTGAATTTCTTTTCTTCAGCCTGATGCCTTGCCGGGCGGGAAAATGGCAGAGGAGAGAAAAGGGGGAGAATAGGGGGCCAGCAGGGGGAGGGGTGGGAGGTTCTGCATGGCTGAGGGGAGTGTGCGTGTGGTGGTGCTGCAGTGGGGTCTCTCTGACCTGAAACACCTACAAGTGATGGTGGCTGCTAGCACCCCGAGAGACGTTTTGATGACAATGCAATTTAAAAACCTCAGATCTGGTGAAGGGACTTGGGGAGGTGTGCCCTCTGCTGAGTGCCATTCCAGTATGACTTGAATCTGATCATGCATTTGTAACCTGGCCACTGTTGTTGTATATCTTGGGATGCGTCTTTGGACATTTGAATTTGTGGTCTTGAGCTTCGGTAGTTTGAGTTCTGGTGATTCAAACAGAGATCCTGCACTTTACTTGTATTGCTCCCACTTTACTTGTATTGTTCTGTTTGACTCTGTTGAAGAGATTCTTTGTTTTGTGAGGGCGAGGGGAACAAACTTCTCAGAATAACTTCTAGAAGTGTATTTCACAGCCGTCAGGAGTGGTTACATCATCCCCAGGCCTGGACATATGTGTCCAGGCCTGGACACCCCCCCCCCCCCCCCCCAGACCCTCCCTCTTTGGACTGCAAAGCTCGCTGGGTACAGCAGTTTCTTCCATTGTGTGTTTTCTCGATGTGTCTGCGTTGGTGCCATGCTGGCCTGGTCGCTTCTATCCCTCCAGCACGTCTCTGTGTTGGGCACATCTGACATCGTCGTCTGACATGTCCACATCTATTATTGATGCCGTTGTTCTTACTGTTCAGTGTAAAACACGGCCATGGGAGACAATGGCAGGCATGCAGGTTGCTATAGGCACGGGCCTGTGGGAACAGCTGATAAGGAACTGTGTGTGTGCTCTCCTGGCTCAGCAGTGTCAGATCTGTTAGGGCAATGCCACATATCAAGTAGACTAATTATACTCCTGAGTGCATGAGCTGCCTCACTGTCCGTCTGTATTGATTGGTCAGCGACGACCATGTTTACCTACCAACAGAAGCTGACAGACGCAGTTTAGAGACACTCTGATGATTTTGCACTTTTCTATCCGCTGTGTTTACAGCAACAGTTGTCGCACTGCTATGGGAACGCTTTACATAGTCTTCGTCTGTGTGGGCGGTGAGGTGAAGCGCGGAATGGCCACTGTTTATTGCGCCTCGTTGCAAATGAGCACAATATAATGACTGTTTAATGGAGGGCCGACCCATGACCACGTCACACGACAGCAGATTAGATATTGTTTTACACACGAGCAGTGATCAGTGTTGGAGAGCTGGTGTGAATCTCTCATCAGAGCACCCCCTCTGTTTTACTTGGCACTTCCAAACATCATATTGTTAATTTGGCAATATGAAACCATAACTCTGATTTGACTGTGACAATTGTGAGACAAACAACTCTGACATGAAGCGTAAAAAGGATAAAACCATCGCTGTTTATTATTTTGTTGAAACATCATAATGTAAGATGCACTTTGAAATCTCTTCTAAACCAAGGTCCCTGATCACTGCATTGATCATAGCACATCCTGATTCATGTGATTTTTCTTGAAAGCTGTTCTGACTCAACTTAGCTTGTTGTCTTGTGTTAAGTGAGAAATGTGTATAATTCTTGTCAACATAAGACCTTGTCTGCACCACTGATAGATGTTTGAACGTATATTCTCTCAACCTGACCTTTTTAAAAAAAGAAAAAAGATCTCATCCAGACATGATCACAAAAACGACTACAAACGCAAAATCAGGCATGCAGGGCCAGTGGGGGTAATAAGACCTAGCATCGCTAACCAAATGAAGAAAAACAGTATATAGCTGCCATTGTTGTTGTTGTTTTTGGCGCCTTCCCATTACACAAAGAAGTGGGCATGTGCAAAGAAAGCTGTCATTTCCACCATCATCTGACCGTATGGCAGTGAACTGAATATGCATGTGTTACGAGAAACAGCTTGGCTTTATCTGTTTGTGAATGCGTCTCTTGGCTGCTGCTCAGGTCATGCTGTGGCCTGCAAAGCCTTTTGTTGCTTCCGAACCTCGATGTTTTTGCCAGCAGGGATTGCACAGCCAGTGAACGTTTTTGAGAAGTGCTTTTAAGTCTGGCCGGCAGAAGAGCCCATCTGCGTTTGTCCCTCAGGACAGTCCCATAGGAATAGTAGGGTCGGTCTTATTTAAACAGCACTTCTGTCACGACGATGATCAGAATGAATAATGTGAGCCCCCTCGGTGGAAGCAATTAGTAGTCCACACACACTGCACTGTTTACTCAGATTTACCTTATTTTTCAATGCACATTAGAAACAACAATGGCACTGAGTAGAGGGCATATCTCTGCCAAAGCCCAAAAGTCCCCTTAAATTCTGTCGAGCTGCACCATATTGTGCACACACATGGATATCAATCCCCTAAATATTAGGTTTTTTTAATCAAAATCCGTGAACTATTCTCATGTAAATTAATAAAAAAACAATATGCTATCCCACAATACTTGAGAAGTAAATAAAATCCTGGATTCGCCTACTG
The DNA here is from genome assembly GCF_947347685.1 of Pleuronectes platessa. Classification (NCBI taxonomy): domain Eukaryota; kingdom Metazoa; phylum Chordata; class Actinopteri; order Pleuronectiformes; family Pleuronectidae; genus Pleuronectes; species Pleuronectes platessa. Next base: position 12,645,766 of record NC_070636.1, on the reverse strand, counting down.
ATCCGGATCCGCACCTAAAGTTATTTCTTGGCCAATCCATTGCTGACAAACAAATGAACCAATCAATAAATAAACTAACAGACGAGGGCCACAACATGACATCTTTGGCGGAGGTTATGCAGTGGTTAATGATCAATACATATCAGCCACGAGGAGTCTGTTCTGCTGAGGTTTACTGAAAAGGCCCAGTTAAGAGCTGCTCATGTCTTATTGTTCTGTCAGTTACACCATGTGACAATCAGAGTTACTCCTCGTGATCTCCTGTTTTTATGGAAACACAATGAGCTTTTTCAGCAGTAACTTTGCTAAATGCAGTTGCATAAAATGGCATGCAAGGCCAAGTGTTACATTTTTGTTTTACTAGTGCACAGTAAACTATAGGCAACCTTTGCTGGATGATGGTAATAATTCTGAGTCTTAAACCGGCTTGGATTACAGAGAGAATATTTGTACTGTTTGCACGGCCCTTTTCAGCTATAACTAGAAGGGCAATCTGAGAGTCTATACCTCTGCCAAGGATAAATGGCCACTTGCATACTTGTATTGAGATCTGGATTCTCACCAAATTGCTTCTGTTTATAGATATTAGCACTCTCTACATGCTTCAGTCTTTCATAGAGATCTTTAATTTTTTGAGAAATTCACAAATGTTTTTCAAGAAGCCATATTTTGCCAGATTAAAGAATGAAAATGTATCAAATCTGATCTAAAAGTTAATGACTTTTTCCTTGACCACCCTTCCACCAAGTTTTGCAAAAATTATTTCACTTGTCTACACAAACCTGCAAAAAGACAAAACTGGATTGGAAATATAACATCCTTTGCCATATAAGTAACAAAGCCTTTCTGTCTCTTGTTTCTAATCCTGGCCACTGAAATGAGTGCTGCTTCTTTTTTCATAGTAAAATCAATAGAACAGTTTATTTTCCCCATGTACAGCAGTGTGCAGTCAGAATCATGAGATAGGGGACAAGAATGAATTGCCTGCTGCTGTTGTAGAGTGCTGTGCTGTGCTGTTACTGTGTTTTTGCTTTTTGCAGCCCCCCTGCCTGTCACCTTTTCTTCTTTGTAACGATGAGATTGACGGACTCTCTGGAAACCGGCCTAATCGGTCTGGCAGTGTGTTATTACACCAATTCCAGGAGGTGCTGTGCAATTACTCTTTGCCTTTTTTATGGAAGATAATTCATGTTCATGTCTAAAAAATTATAGGCTGGCTCATCGCTGCACTTGTGGACATGAACCTAGTTGTGCCTAATTTACTGTCTCCTCTATTATATCATGTTGTGCCGATGCATCCAGAGGAAAAGCTTAATTCAGTCTATTAGAGCAAGAGCTGGTCTCATCTGTGCTGGGAGACCAGGAAGCCTACAACTAATTTATCCTACAAGCTCAAAGACAGGAAGTGAGGTCAACCCCGAAGAACACAGATCTGAGACATTGAGGATTGAATACCAACAGGCACTTGCCAGTTCATGGATTGGTGTGTTTCACTTGTTAGCGAATACGACAGCACGGGTCACTGCAGCAGCTTTAACTTGCAGGGTCAGGGGAGGAAACACAATCCTCTGACTCCACGTCTGCCTCTCTATAACATCATCTTCACTGTAAGAAGAGGTGTGTGTGCGTGAGACCCCTGTAAATAAGAGGAATCCGTCCTGCTCACTACACATGTAACTCATCCAGTCTTAACATGATCCAGACTGCTTGTGTTTCACGTGCAACGTTCTTCATGGCAGAGCCAACTGACATAAATGTAACCCAAAGTGCAGTACCTCTTCCTGGAGGATAGGGTGACAGGGGGAAGATTCTTGGTTGGTTTCTCCCTCCATCAAGGCACAGTGGCAGGTAGCCCAAATCCAATTTGTCATTACAACCCTGAGAGGATACGACTTATGGAGCTCTTTAATAGTTAATGTTACAATTCCAGTCAGCACTACTACACAAACCGCTAATATTAATCATTTCACTCTATGATTATTGGTGAAATGACTTCCAGGTTTGCACGTGAGCTGTTCCTCAACTGCTTTGCTTGTTTGATTTTCCCAATGTGAAAAAAAGATTGTTACTGAAAGACAACTCAGTGGGTCAGAGTGAACTCAACCAGTGAGTTGCGAGAGACAAGAAAAACCGTCTGCTCAGAATTCCAGATGAGGCCAGTGCTTGGTGGCTGTGGTGCAGGCTTTGCTGGCATGTGTGATACTGGCATGCTGGCACTGTGTTTGTGCCCAAGGGTGGTTCACAGCTGCCATTCAAGACATTTATCCGGAGGAAATGGCTACGGAATTTATCTGGGCTTAAATCAAAGTGTTGCAGCCCTGTGCAGGGACATTCATTTTTAAAAGTCTTATTTTTACTATTTCATAGTCAGAGCACACAATTGTGTGCACGATTGCGTTGTAGTCTGGATTGGTGGAAGCAAAGACTTTTAAAAGATGAAGCAGACACCCATGTGTGTCTCTAACAGTCCCACTTTGTCCTCTGTCAATGCAAATATATCCCTGGTCTTCCTTATCGCCTATCACTCATTTGGCGTATTTTCGTCAACCAAATGCAAATTGACAATCTGCCCCTTGTTTACACTGGAATGTACATGACCAGTTGAATGTGTGCCCTCAGGTGTGTTAATGTGGACGGACATTATTTCGTAAATTGGAGCTAAAAAACTGGTCTGAACAGAAGTTGTTTTAAATAATTTAAAAGATTAGGGTGAACGTAGCCAAAGACAAAAGTGGGTTTTATGTGTGGGATTGTATAACCTAGTCTTCAGTCTTTGGTCTACAATGAGTTGGGGCTGACTTCAGTCTGCTGCTTGTTGCTTGTGTGAGACCCTTGAAACAACAAAGCAAGGATGACTGATGTTTCACGCTGATCTCCTACACGGCTGTCTGTTTATTTTTCCATCATGTCGGATCCGTTTTACTCATCAACAGACACTCATCCTGTGTGTAACTCAGTTTGTCTTATACAGGGAGGTCAAATACAGTGGTTCTAACATCACTGGCTTGACTTACATCGTTGCCATAGCATGGATATGCAGCAAACCTTTTTTTAGACCCTTTTCCACATAACCGATGGTGCTTAAGACGGCACTCATGTGCTTGGGCCTCAAGCACAGTAGCCCTGTGTCTGACTGGCCCTGAGGTTTCCACTGAGTGATGTCAGCCTGAGTCAGAGCCACACCAAGGATGTGATGGTGTTTCCATGTTCCTGCAGAGTCTGACTCCTCTGTACACTCATCTCTCTCAGGACTCGGCTCTCATCACCACCCCCCCCTCCAGCCCTAGCCATTCAGACATGAGGGCAAACTTCAACAAAATCGGCCTGTACCACATGTTTAAACTGATTAAGCCGGAGTTTCCATCGATGATTTGATAAACTTAAAGGTCTCACACCCTTTTTTCAGTTGATCTATTGAAAAACATAGTGAAGCTGCAAGTAGAGGATTGGTTGAATTTTTTGCTTTGAATGTTTTTCCAGCGATCACGTTTCCAATTATTTATTTCATGAATGGATTAGTCAAGTTCTGTTTCAGTGCTTTACTCCAACTTCTGTATCCTGGTGGATTTTCTTAAGCCTGATATCATGAATACTTGTTTCTTAAGGCATGTAAATTCTGTAAATAATAGACACTTGACTTTAAATACTCAATCTAGTACTTAATTTAAGCCTAGCACTAAAATATATTATCCAGATTATCCAGTCACCGACAAGTTTCGGAAGTCACAGTTTTAAGCCCTAGATCAGAGCCAAAACTCCATTCAGCAGTCTGCAGTGGTTATGTGAACTCTTAAAAAAATGTGACTTTAAACAGTCTGTAGTTCATGCAAATTACCTGTGTTTTTAACCTCTGTATTTGCAAGAACCTACCCCGCTGACTTGCCCTTAATCTCTGCTGCTGGTCCTGACCTCTGACCCCCTTTTGGAATTGGATGTATGACACAGGGTGTAGATGTCAGGGACCTAATTTACTTTATTCCCCCAACCTGGCTCAGTTTAGCAAGATAATCCTGTCTGAGACAGACAGATTTCGGTCCAGCTCCTCAGTGTAGTCACAGCTCTAACCTCAGCCCAGCGTTTTTTTCTCGTCCAGCTAACGGGGCGAGGCGTTGCCATGACGTTGCTAGGGCTGCCCACTCTCAAACAGACATTCCTGCTGTGTGTCGGAGCAGGAGGAGGAACGCTCGTTGCATCGTCAGTCAATTCCTTATTCGGTCAAAGTGTGGCTGGAAATTGCTGAGCAGCCCACCTAATTTAGAATATGAACTGTGCCGGGGAGGGGAAGGCACAGCCCGTCCATGTTACTAAAATTAAGCCATGAGCAGAGACTGGGAGGACCGTTCCTTGGATGAACAGCATCCATTGTCCCTGACGGCCGGCTGCCGTGACTGTGATCTCACATCAGATGAGTAGAAGTGTCAGAGGGAGAAGTGGAAGAATAAAAGAGGAAGAGTAGTTGAGTTTAACAGCTCTTGAGTTATGGGACTTGTGACTTTTTTCAAAGTGCACATACCTTAAAGTGCATACATGGCCATACTAGTTATGGCCTTGCATCATCCTTATTACTCTTAAGTCAGAGGAAGTGATAAGAGGAGTGATCTCACCATGTTACGGAACATATTGTGTGTTTCAAAGAGAAGACTGTGCCCCTGTCTGACTGAGGCTTATTGTGTTGCTGTGGGGCCACGCTGTCCTCTGCACTGCCTCCGAGATAACATCCGACTTGAGCCCGATTAACAGCCGCCGCTGGGCAGCTGTTTGTTTGGTATTAAATAAGCAAGTGTCTGTTGACTCACGCCCCATCCATTGAGCCTAAATAAAACATACGAGTCAGTTAGCAGTTGTCAGCTTGGGCCAGATGTTGCTGTAGCAGTTCAACATCAGGGGGGACATTTCATTGCCGCTGCTGTGAGGACGGTTCTGGACTTTCTCCGGAGTTTTTCCTGCCATCCTCCTAGTAAAAACTGTGGATAATGTCGAAGTGAACCCATGAGAGAATACTGCAGGAGATTATCTGGAGGATTCACTGAGTGTGGGCATTTTGATGACATCTCGCAACAGACGCAAAATTGAAAAAAAAAGAAAAAAAAGGGGGCATACACGTCAACTTTACAACAAAGATGTTGGCTTGGAAAGGCAATGAGATTCAAGAGCTGTTGTTGATGAGGGCTGCTCTAAAACAAAAACAAGAAATCTCAGCAATAAGTTTTGTTCTCCTGGCTCCTGAAAGCTGCGCCACCCTGAACACTGACTGGATAATCTCCTGCTTAGCTCTCTATTAGGGAAAGATAAACTCTTTGCATCCCATTATCCACACATTTTCCAGAGTTCACAGCTTATGAATCTCAATGTGTCTCCAAGATGTGAGTCATTTTGCCAGACAGGTGGTAGAACAGCAGGCTCCACACAGGGCGCCGCTCTGTGTTCCTGGGAGTGCTGCTTGTATTTGGAACCGATCACTGGTTCACGTCTTGGAAAAAGCTCATCTCTTTCAACTAATGTGCTTTTCCTTAAAAGGGCCTGTTTGAAACAATTTCTTGCCTGGCCTGTGTGTTTTTCATAGGGGTGTTTTTTTTAGCACTTGCTAACTGGCGACTTTCCCAAAACTCTACAAACAAAAACTGCTTTGTGTTGGTTGTGTATAGGATTTTCTCCAGAAGCCCTTTTTCTGAATGTTACGCTATAATAGTTGCTCTGTGGAAAGTGTTAGTCGGGTAGAGGAGACCAATGTTTTCAGGGGTGTCCTCACCTTCTTCAACTTGGGTTTAGACCATAAGCCTCGAATAAAAATCTAGTTTCTAATTTTCATTCATCAGCTGAGGTCATTCTTTTGGTGTTACTCAATTTTGGTTCACCTAAAATGTAGGGCAGCTCTTCCTTAACAACACAGCAGTTTATATGATGGTGGCAGCGGAAATGCAGGCCCCACAGGCATTATCACTTAAACTAAACAAAGCTCCCTCTTTCGCGGGAGTAACAGAACATTTCTGGAATAGTTTGTCTCTCCTCCTCCAAATGCCCAACCCCCTCGGCTGACGCCACAGAGGGGCCCAGGAAAAGGGGACAGGGATAAAGGGGGGGAAAGGGAAGAAGAAAGACGCATGCCAAAGAGTAAAGAGCCACCGAAGCTTGCTGTCTTCCGTCTACCTTTCACTTAAAGCATCTATTATTGCTTATTCTCCCTCATGTCGGTTAGCACTACCCATGATCTGGAATTTCCTCCCTATTTCCTGTAATATCTCTGTCTCTCTTGCTGCATCCCGGCTCTCAGTGTCTTCTGCAGAGTGCTGCAGTCTGCTCTGCTGCAGACTCCGGAGGGTCGGAGCCTTGCAGGACTGAGAGAGAATAGAAAAGTGTCAAATGCTGTGGCCTTCTTCTTCTTCTTCTTGGACACTTGAGACACAGAACATGCATAACGGCTTCAAAGCAGCTCCTTCTGTTCATGTTCCGTAAATATATTTTGATTTAAAAGTATAATTGCATCATGTGGTTTGAATTTTCTATCTGAAAAGAGGGCTCACTCCAGACGGTTTACCTGTGAACTGGTAATCCCCTTAACGCTGTGTGCTCTACTCTCCATGTCATATGTGTCTGGCCATTGCCATGGGAACAGTTGCTGTGCTGCATTGCCACCCTCGATCCAGAACTGAATGGTTCTCACTGGGAGCAGCGCTTTGGGGAAAATCGAGTAATCATCCCATTGATGTGTCCCTGGTCTCCTAAGGATCAGCTAATACTAGTGTTAGTGTGGTGACGGCCGTGAACCATGATACCCCCCAAACACTTCACGGCCAAAGCTTTATATTGGAATTGAATCATGTAAAGTGAAAGAGGACTTTCATTTGCCGAACAAAGGCAGTGATCTAATCCATGCTTTTCAGATATTGAATTCAGAGGGGGGGGAAGAGGCGGCGGGAGTGGACAGCCGCCGTACAATGGGAGCAAGCAGGCAGATCAAAGAGAGCCATCCCACTGGGTGTCACACAGGGGACAACAGCAGCCGGCCTGTCCGCACTAGTAAGGAGCGGCCAGACTGACTCAATGCTCCAAAACAACTCTGCTGTTGAGGACAGTTCAGAACCTGCGTTTCAAATAGGAAACAAATATTCTTCATTCATAGTTGTTAAGCCCAAACTGGTGTGTTTGTCTTATCTTTGTAAATCTGTCGGCAAATTTAGCTGCTTACAGACATGCACTGATGTCGGGATATGTTACTCAAATTTTCTGGAGAGGCTGTTTGTGAGGACACAAACCAGTTGCGCCGGACACTTTCCGGTCCTTCTCCTGCCAGCACCCTAGTAAAGGTGAGCCCATGTGAGAATACAGCAGGGAAAGTTCCAGAAGATTTGCAGCAAGGGAGTGGGTTTGCTCATGGAATTTCTAACATGCAACAGACATGAAACTGTAACAATACATATAGCTGGGGAGGAAAAAGAGGGGTCATGTACCAAATACAAAAACAAAGACATGAACTTGGAAAGATGAGATCTGAGAGCAAAAACACTGCCTCCTACATGCTGTGTCCAGACGTCACACTCCGTCAAGATGATCTCTGAAAACAGTGTTTGTTAATAATTTGCAAAAACACAGTTTATTTGTGTTCGTCCTTTGCATTACACATACACTTGCACCTCTGCAGTTGTAAAATAGCAGGAAATATTCTGGTGAGAATTGAAATGATTGACGACACACGGACGCAGAGAAAGAAGCCATATTCAGTGGTGTCCCACCAAGGCTCTGCTACAGTATCATGCTGAATGAAGAGGTGCATTCCTCAGCGCGGATACTTGAATGACCTCCAAGCATGTCCTTGTGAATAGATGAATACGGTGCATTCTTTCTAGTCTTGCCATGCCTGGAGAATGACATACCTACACAGGCTTGTTATCCGCAGAGCGACGTAACTCTACACCAATCTTCAGTAAAGGCTCTGGTTGTGGTATTTAAGAAGTGAAAGGAAAAAGATTTTACTCTGGGAGCAAATGAGAACAATATCTGATTTCAGTGTCAAAGTGATGGCCCTCAATTTTACCAGTATGCGGTTTAACTGAAAATTGAATAGGACGTCTTGGAAGGGAGAATAACTCTGCCAGTCAGCATGGCAGATCTCATTTAGATACTGGGCAAAGCTAAGTTAATCAAATGAAATGCTTTTTCTGCCCTCTGATGTAGAAGCCAAACCATATTTGTCCCTTTTTACGCTCCCTCCCTACATGGCTGTGACATGAGAATAGAAGTGCTAATGAGGAGAAATGGAGAAGGGCTAGAGTGCATGTCAGAAGAGGTGGATGGATGGTGAGATGAGACGGAGATATCGCAGTTTGCAGCATCCTCCCATAGATTTTCTGATTATTGCTTTGTGTGTGTGTGTGTGTGAAAGGGCAATATAAATCACTGCTATTGCTGCTCTGATCCTGTCAGAATTTCAGCCATCCAAAAAATAATTCAGTTACAATTCTGATTTTAATGCTAAAATGAAATCTCATCTCAAATCTGAGTCCTGTCTGTTGCTTATGGCTTTGGTCATAAATCAGGAGGGCACACGCCGCTCCCATGGCTCTCAGTCCCACCACCACCGGCACTCTTTCTTGTCTTTGTGCAGTCAAGCAAAAAAGGAAACAAGAGGCCATCTTAGTCACTCCGCCACTCCAGAAGGTTCCTCTTACTCTTATTAGACATCAGTTTGGCAGATTAATGGAGGGGAAGTCTGCCGGAGCAGCTGAGACAAGAGGATGGTCCTCATATAGTCTTTTCCCTTCTACTAAAGTGTTTTCAGGGGCCGCCCTTGATGTGTATGAAAGAGTGATTGTCTGAAATGGGCCCTCCTCTGGGTGAAGGCAGTAAAACGCCCCCAGGGCCATAAAGGTTGTGCAACAGAGATGTGATTTTCACCACAGATAATCAGGACCCTTTCTTCAGTTTCAGCCCAAGTTATGAGCCAAGTGCTATCAGTCGAAACTTGTTACAGATGTTTTTTAAGATCTTTGTCTATTGCCTAGTGTTTTTATGTGTGTAATCATTAAACCCAGTACGTCTTGGTTTGTGTACTCGCTGATTCTTCAGAATGATACCTATGACATTGATCTCCTATTCTAACGATAGTTTCTATTTATTTAAGGCGGGAAGTGATGGAGAGAGCATCGGGAACTGCCCCTTCTCCCAGAGGCTCTTCATGATCCTGTGGCTGAAAGGAGTCGTCTTCAATGTCACCACAGTAGATCTCAAGAGGTGAGTCTTGTCCCTCTTCCTCCTGGTCTTATCTTATTCCTCTTGTTCATTTATGCCCAACATAAGATACGTATACAGAAACGTACAGAGCCATCTGTCTGCACTATGCCTTTGTTAGGTGGTTGCCATATTTGTTGTTGTCACAACCCCTCAACTCTGTGCTGCCGTCCAGTGGATGTTTTGCTTAAAATCTGTAGTAGTGAAGTAATTGATCCATGGAAATATGTGGGGAAATTGAGGTTATATCATTTGTAAACATATGTCATTTCATACGTAGAGGCAGAATAAATTAGAGTTTACTCTGTATGATAGCCTCATACCCATTTTTTGGGCATTTCCATGGAAGGCTCAACAGCTCCGTAACACTTTGATCGCACCCCACCGCTCGACACACTCGGCTCCTCGGCTTCCCGGCTACTTATTTGGTTTTCCCATGACCCTTTCCCAGGATGGAGAGAGTCAGAGAAAACAAACACACAGACTCTGGAGGGGCTATTTGAGGTTCTTCGCTCTGCTCGCTTCCTGCCTAGATTTTGGTCGGCAACATGTTATTTTTCATGCCTGGAATCAGAAAACCCTGTGATCCTCTGCATTTTTCCTCCCAGCTGCTGGGGAACGTGCTTTCATATGTGGATTCCAGCCCCAACAAAGTTCATTAAAATGAACCCCACCATGTTCTGTCTGTGTGATTCATCTAAATGGTCTCCTCAATGTTTTTCCACATGCTAAGCCAGGACGGGCGAGTTCCAGATTATGTTCAGCCAAGGCTGTTGGTCAGATGGATGTCTGGTTTCTATGGTTTTTCTTCCTCATGTATGTTTGACTCAGAGAATCAATATTTCTGACATTTTATACCAGAGGCTCCTCCTGTGACACATGTAGATCACTGCATGCTAAAAATAAACAAATGATGTCCAAGACAAATGTGCCCTCTTTATACAACTAAATGGAGGAAAGCAGTGCTAATATGCTTATTTATTAGTTTAGTGTTAGTGCATGCTCAAGATGAGAGCAAAGGTTTGGACACATTTGCATCTATTTTACCTGTGGCTGTGTGACACGAAACAGAGTGTGCTGATATCCTGTTCAAGGCAATGGGGGATGTCCGCCCACTTAGCAGTGTCAGTTTACCCCTTGCGCCTCAAACAAGCCTTTGTTCAGCTAAGGGGAAAACTTAACTACTTTGTTTTTATTCCCCTCTAGAGGCAAAAAACAGCTTTTTGTTTCCCCATAAAGACTAAAGAAGGTGAACATGTTGTTCAGCTTTTTCAGTCTTTAGTCAACATAAAACGAGTGTTGCATAAGGAGGCGTGTGTTTGCTGTATTTATGACTCTTTTAATTGGCGTGTTTGAAATGAAGGACACTTCTTGTTGTCACACCTGCAGAAGGAAGTGAATGTCACACTTCATGTCCCTGAACTGAGATATTTTTTGTATCTCCCGAGTTTGTCTTCTGTTGGCTCAGGGCAGTCGTATTAATATTTGTCTCTGTGATGAAAGCCTCGAGGAAGATTCTTACCCACTCCTCAGTGATATCAGAGGGTGAGGGGAGCCACTTCCCCTTTCACATGCCATAGACATGAAGTCATTTCCCTTTTCTTGTTTTGCCCTCAGATGGCCTGTCCCAAAACACGCCCACATTTATACCCACTGCCACAACACAGACCTCGATTTTGTGGCTAATTATAAGAGAACAACAAAGGATTCACACTGTCAGCTGGCGCACACCCATCTGACGTGTTATGTTGTCTTTATAAGCATCTGGGTTCTGTGGATTTGTGTTCACACCACTCTACTCAACACATGCTCATTTTAGTTTTTGTGTGTCAGTGTCATCTGCCTGCCAGAGACATCTGGTACAAAATGTGCTGGTTCGAAGGCTGCAGAGAGAGAAAGGGACACACAATCACACTCGTGGAGACAGACAAACCCACACATGCACGGTTGAAGACATAGCAGCTGTAAATGGATAAAGAGGAGGGCTGATTCGGTCAAGAAAAGTTGTTTGAAGTGCAGCAGGCTGTCACAGAGCAACTCTGTTACTTGAACCATCAAAATTGAATAAATACATAATGTTCTCATGTATTTACACCAGAATAAATTCAACCAATTATGAATCTTGTTTCATTTACAACCTTTTATCACAAACTCTGTCAGTTTTTAAGGAGATTTTTTTGTTGTTTACACGCCGTGCTTGATTCTGCTAGCTTCAGTCCACTGACGATGCCCCATTATCTGTCATCCAGGAAGCCAGCAGACCTCCAGAATCTGGCCCCCGGCACACACCCGCCCTTCATCACCTACAACGGCGAGGTCAAAACGGACATCAACAAGATTGAGGAGTTCCTGGAGGATGTCCTCTGTCCACCCAAGTGAGTGCTTTCTCATCCCTGTGTAAACAGCCTGCCACACCTATATTCCAAACACACAGTGCAGTTCTGTCCTGTGAGCGGTAGCTTATCAACAAACGAGATGAGAAGACCAAAACAAACAACAACAATTTGTCTATGTCATCATACTTTGTTAGTTTCCTCTGTAGCTTTCAGCCCAAGGCCTTTTCTTCCTCCTGAAGACATGGACAAGGCAATATAATTTGTTCAGTACATCACCAACAAGGCTATTCAAAGTATTTTAAACAAAATATAACGGTTTATATAATTTGTAAAACAACATATGATAATAAAAAAAATGTATGTAGAGAATAGTGAAAGTAACAGTGCCGTGTAAGAAAGTTGTCGTCATATGATTTATTAAAAGCCAGTTGCAAACAGGAAAGTACTTGCTCAGGCAGATATGATAAATTGGAATCGATATAGATAAGATAAGTATTTCCCTGTCTCCATGTTCAGTATTGACTCTGAGGACAGACTCATCACAGACGATCGGGGGGGGGGGCCCTCTTAACGTAGCAGTAGATCAGAAATACATTTAGTCCAACCTTTCAGAGCTTTGTTAAAGGATTTTGAAGTCTTATTATAGTTTTTATTTATTTATAGTATGATTGGTGCACACAACTTGAATTGGTTGTGGACTATTTTCAGAAGTGGATTAATCCACATTTAGGGATTTGGTGAATATTTACAGTAGGTTCGATGTGCGTGGGATTGATTTAAAAAGTAAATTGCACTGCTGTTATTGACTAAACAAAGAATGACAATAATGCACAGTAACCTCATATTCTTCATATTTGTTGACTTTTATGTTTACTTGTACTGAACGTGTGTTTGTATGAAGGTACATCAAGCTTAGTGCAAGACACCCTGAGTCGAACACAGCTGGTATGGACATCTTTGCCAAGTTTTCAGCTTACATCAAGAACTCAAAGCCAGATGCAAATGAGGGTAAGTTGCCTACATCTGTTTGTGACACACAAACACACATACACACACACACGTAGAGTAAAGAGAGTGGATCCAGGAACCTTCCCATTGTTCACGGAGTTATTGGTTGCTAGGTGACATTGGTAGCCCTGCCCTGATTGGTGGATTAGAGCCTCACTCAGTAACACAAAGCCTTTGTTCTGCTTCCTCCTCCTGTCCTCACGCTCTCTCTCTCACCTGGCGGAGCTTTCCAGAAAACAACAGAGCAGCTGTCCTGAGAACGGACCATAGCAACCTCTTAACAATCTCATCTCTCCAGTTCTTGATTTACACACCCTGCTGTCAAAGAGAAAAGCTGTACCATGAAATTACAGATGAGATTATTGGAACAATAAGAAAAATATGTACACTATTGACTTTGAGAATCCTGCGTGAAACCATTTGTGAAATAACTTCCTGCGAAAGATGTGAATAATCTTCACAAACCACCAAGATTTGTTATCATGTTGTCATTGGCTGTTCTCCACCCTGAGAAAATATTGAACCACGAGCAGCTGGATGTGAAAGACAACGCTATGTCAACAGTTGGAGGCCGAATCTCATGTTTCAGTGATAAAGCAACAGGTCCCGTCTGCCTGTGGACAACTGAATCGAGCACAGAGTTACATTCATTTCATATTTTTCAACAGCAGAGTAAAGTATTAATGATCAATTTATAGATGGATAGATAAGATAAAGCAGAAAATCTGTCTAATCAGACCAATGCAACTGTGTGGTCAGGAACAAGCTTCTCAGAGTTTGTATTTATAACAGTGCTCTTGTATTCCACAGCTGTTGTAATGGGTTGGGTCAGCTCGAACAGTTGCTGATGTTACAGCCATGTCTCTTCATGTCAAATATGTGGTGAAATGCTGCCCCCATGTGGTTGCTCAGCAAATAGCTGAAGCAGCTGGGGAAGATGCCTCAGGAAAAGCCAACGCTGACAGAAGTCGATGATCTGCTCATCCTGAACATATAATTAGATTCAAATTAGTTTATTGTTGTTTTTAAATAATATCTTAACATCTTTTGTGGTGCAGCTCTGGAGCGCGGGGTAATGAAGATGCTGCAGAAGCTGGATGAGTACCTCCGATCACCACTGCCCGATGAGATCGACCACAACAGCATCGAGGACATCAAGGTCTCCAGCCGCAAGTTCTTGGACGGCGATGAAATGACTCTGGCCGACTGCAACCTGCTGCCAAAGCTGCACATAGTGAAGGTGAGGGAGGACACACTTTTAACTGTATAATCAGGATCTTAAAAGAATGTGTGTTGTTTTACACTTGGTGAATAATTGTCTCAGTGTAGCTCCACCCACCTTTAGATCTAATGAGCCAGAATAAGCGAAAACACCCATGTACCCGTCAAACAGATTAGTTTGGTGAAATCTCTGCTATTCTCACAATGAACCCGAGATACACTTATAGGTAAAAAAAATGATGATGCTGCTACCAATCTGTGCTAATGGTGATTCCCATTATTAATTAATCTGCCAGTTATCTCCCGCAACACAATGTAAGGAAATTATTTACATTATCAGAAAAATAAAAAATGTTGTCATCTTTTTCCTCTTTATCATCCAAAATCTAAAGAGTTTTAGTTTAGCAGGTTTGGAATTTTGTTTTTAATGAAAATATTTTTGAACTTTTGAATTATTAGGTTCTTTGCGATAAGTGACGTCAACAATTAAATTGGTAACCTTCAAATTAACGCAAATATATTTAATTCTCTTGTTTAAACTGATTGTTCAAACATCTCAAAGGTAAAATGTTTAACCGAAACTGTTGGAGATTTGAAAGTTGCAGTTAGCAGCTGTTATTATTACAGTCATTAGTCTTTTCAAACTTATTTCTACAGCTTTATAATGTAAATTATGGTATCATTTTTCATGAATTAATACAAATAATCCTACATTAGTTGTAGTTTTTAAAATAATAAGTTATTTCTAGGGAAGCAAGGGTAAACATTAGTAAAAAAAAGAGTAAAGTATAGAGAACAATTTGCTGTTTACACAAATTTTCAAAGCAGGTTTTTGTTGGTAAAAAGTGCAATTATTTGACAGATTATTTTTGGATTTTAAATGAGCTCCAAACTAATGAAAAGAAATAAAAGGATTTATCACATTGTATGAAATGAACTGAATACACACCTGAGTAAAAAAACAAACAAAAGAGTACGTAGTTTAATTTGTGAGCTTTATGGTTCAATATTACTTTATTCCATTCAAGGCTTATGACACCTTACTTTCCCTGCAGGTGGTGGCCCAGAAGTACAGAGGCTTCGACATTCCCAAAGAGATGACGGCCATCTGGAAGTATCTGAACATCGCCTACACCCGCGAGGAGTTCACCAACACCTGCCCCAGCGACAAGGAGATCGAGATTGCCTACGGAGACGTAGCCAAGAGGCTGGTGAAATGAGCCTGTGTGTCCTGCCCTCCTCCTTCCCTCCCTCCAAAGCCCAGTAACCACCATCCTCTTCACACTCCCCTGCACCGGGACTGATGTGCTCATTCACGGGAAAGAAAAAAAAACGAACTCTGGACTTCTTTTCCTTCTCTTCTTCATTCATAGCGAATTTATGAACCCTTCATCTCTGTCGCTCCGCCTCTCTGCCTTCCCCTCAGATTTTGATGATCTCTTTATTCGGTACTGCAAAGGTCAGAGTTGTTCCAATGTTTTCCACCGGAAGAGAGCAGCCCAGATGTGTATGAGTGCTTATCGATGTCGGGAGCCTCATCACACACACTCCCTGATAAGTGACCTTCAAGCTGACCTTCTCTCTGTGTTGATGGGGAAAGTTCACAAGCCGTTGTTTGTTTTTCTGTTTGTTTAATATTGAAGATGCTCTTTTTCTAGGTTTGGTATAAGAATGAAACACTGAGAAGCTGTTTATTTTTGTTTCCTTTCTTTTGGCTTATTAAGAGGCGTTGTAAACAGTGTTGAAGCTTTTTTTTTTGTTTTTGTTGCTCAAGTATTTGACAGGTTTAAGTTGAAGGGAATCCAAACCTGAGTGGTTGACATATCAAGGAAGAGATGCTTTATTTTATTGTTGAGCTTGTTTCAAAATAAATAATTGTAAGCACAGGTAAAGCTACCTGGTTTTCATGCTCTGATTTCCTTATTGCCTCAAATGGGCAAATGTCTTGTAGCTCGGCTCAGTAGAATTGTAGGAAGTTTCCTGTAACAGCTGCAGAAGCAACTCAGGAAAAATACAACCTGAGGTTTAAAAAAATATAAACTATGTAGCTTACAGACTTGTTCAAAGGTGTATAGATAGTCCAGCCTGGCCTTTTTTTTTTATTATCACCACATTGCCATAGAAAGTGACGCTAGCATACCTTTACCGCTACAGTAAGTGAGTGTATCACACATTGCAGACCAAAAACGGGCACATTATTCCTGTCTCACTGTGGATAGAATGACAGCTAGAAAAACTAGAAGTCAAAAGAAGGAAGAAACCACAATCCCTCTCTCTCTCTGTCTGTTTCACCAGAGTGAAGAACGCTAATGTGTGGCCAGGTGCCAGGAAAGGCAACACTAAAGATATTTATGATTTAAAAAGCAAAACAAATCAAGGAGAGGGTAGCAATGACATACTGTGTATTTGATTGACTTTCACTTTCTCTTCAGTATGTAGATCGATCTCTTCAGGTAGTAAATGTACGTTATCATACAGTAGCTCCAAAAGTGCTCTAGTGCGGAAAAAAAGCAAAACATGTTTGTTCTTTTGCTTTCTCCCGTTTGCCATGTTTTTGTTATGAAACAAATTTGATAGAGAGAAAAAGAAAAAGATGTGTAAATAATTTTTGTTTTGATTGCTCAGATTTCCACGTGTACATTTTATACACGTCATCGGGACTTTGATGGAAAACGTCACCTGCTTGGATTTTTTAATTCCAGACTAACCCATCTCCTCTTTGCCTTACTCGTTTTCTCTCTGCCGATGTTTTGCAGGGAGGTTTTTTTTTCTTTCTTTCAGAGAACATTTCATTACAACGTGTGTTTTGAAGTTGTACGAAGACAAAACATCCGAGCTATGTCATGGCTTTTTTTTTTTTAACAATATTGACTGAATTGAAATAAACTTCTTATTGGCACTCTGTCTAGTGTTATTGTGAACACATCTTTTCATTTAAATGTCTCTCACAGCCAGTTGGCCAGAGGCATTGTATTTTTGTGTTGTCTTTCCGTCCTTCTCTCATTCTTGTGAACACGATATCTCCACACCTTGAGGGAATTTCCTAAATTTTTTTCCTCGCAGATGCATTTTTGTTTAGCGCTTTTCCAGACTTATGAACCACAAAAAGCGCTTCACAGTACAAGTGACATACAGTGCCTTGCATAAGTATTCACCCCCTTTGGACTTTTCTACATTTTGTCATGGTATAACCACAGATTAAAATTTATTTCATCGTGAGTTTATGTAATGGACCAACACAAAATGGTGCATTATTTGGAAGTGGGGGGAAATATTACATGGATTTCACAATTATTTACAAATAAAAATCTGAAAAGTGTTGAGTGCATATGTATTCACCCCCTTTACTGTGAAACCCCTAACAAAGATCTGGTGCGACCAATTGCATTCACAAGTCACATTTGCAAGTCACATAATTAGTAAATAGGGTCCACCTGTCTGCAATTTAATCTCAGTATAAATACACCTGTTCTGTGACGGACTCAGAGTTTGTTGGAGATCATTACTGAACAAACAGCATCATGAAGACCAAGGAGCTCACCAAACAGGTCAGGGATAAAGTTGTGGAGAAATATGAAGCAGGGTTAGGTTATAAAAAAATATCCAGAGCTTTGAACATCTCTCTGAGCACCATCAAATCCATCATAAGAAAATGGAAAGAATATGGCACAACCGCAAACCTACCAAGAGGAGGCCGTCCACCCAAACTGAAGACTCGGACAAGGAGAAAATTAATCAGAGAAGCAACCAGGAGGCCCATGGTTACTCTGGAGGAGTTGCCGAGATCCACAGCTGAGGTGGGAGAATCTGTCCACAGGACAACTATTAGTCGTCTACTCCACAAATCTGGCCTTTATGGAAGAGTGGCAAGAAGAAAGCCATTGTTGAAAGGGATCCATAAAAAATCCCGTTTGGAGTTTGCCAGAAGCCATGTGGGAGACACAGCAAACATGTGGAAGAAGGTGCTCTGGTCAGATGAGACCAAAATTGAACTTTTTGGCCTCAATGCAAAACGCTATGTGTGGCGAAAACCCAACACTGCCCATCACCCTGGGCACACCATCCCAACAGTGAAACATGGTGGTGGTAGCATCATGCTGTGGGGATGCTTCTCTTCAGCAGGTACAGGGAAACTGGTCAGAATAGAGGGAAAGATGGATGGAGCCAAATACAGGGAAATCCTTGAAGAAAACCTGATGCAGTCTGCAAAAGACTTGAGACTGGGGCGGAGGTTCATCTTCCAGCAGGACAATGACCCTAAACATACAGCCAGAGCTACAAAGGAATGGTTTGGATTAAAGAATGTTAATGTCTTAAAATGGCCCAGTCAAAGCCCAGACCTCAATCCAATAGAGAATCTATGGCAAGACTTGAAGATTGCGGTTCACAGACGGTCTCCATCCAATCTGACTGAGCTTCATCTTTTTTGCCAAGAAGAATGGACAAACCTTTCCATCTCTAGATGTGCAAAGCTGGTAGAGACATACCCCAAAAGACTTGCAGCTGTAATTGCAGCGAAAGGGGGTTCTACCAAGTATTGACACAGGGGGGTGAATACTTATGCACCCAACAGATGTCAACTTTTTTGTTCTCATTATTGTTTGTGTCACAATAAAATGTATTTTGCACCTCCAAAGTACTATGCATGTTTTGTTGATCAAACGGGAAAAAGTTTATTTAAGTCTATTTGAATTCCAGTTAGTAACAGTACATAATGGGGAAAAAGTCCAAGGGGGGTGAATACTTATGCAAGGCACTGTACACCCATTTTACAGCACTTCGATATGCAGCGCACCTTATATGACACACTCACTGCGGCCTTGCAAAATCTGCAAAAATGTTGTTGAATGCAACATCTGAGGAGCACATACATGGAATCTCTTCACATTTATTACAAACATTCACTTGGACTCCAAGATGAACTGATTAGAATCTGGATACATGGCAATAATTCTAGTTTAGAGAAGGTTGAGTTGTCTTTAGCTCTCAACTTTTTTTATCTTCATCTTTTAAGATAAATGCTCAATTTATAATAAGTTCCCAATTGGAGTAAGCACCCCTTCAACTTTAAATTGACAGATTATGTGACATCACCAGGTTTATCATGACTCACTCCAAGAGGCTCCATTACATAAGAAGCCCGACTCCTTATAAAATGAACACGTTATCCAAACTTTTATCTCAACTCCTTTACAGTGAAACTTGAAAGTTCTTTCTTGGCCTCAGGGTGAAGTTATAACAGTTTTCCAAAGTTAGCTCTAACTTGTTGTTCCCAAAACTTCAAACCACATCTTGTGCCCGTCTGCAGTTGTCATGGTGATAACAACTAAATAACCCCATCAGCTGAGGAAGGCCTCAAGAGGTCGGACCTTATCTCTTTGCAGTTGCTTTAAAGGCAACTCAGTTGACTGCCCTGTTTTTATCTTTTACCTAAGGTTGTGTTTTTTCCCTTGTCTGTTTGTGTAATTGAGTTGTATTATTTATTCCAATATTAAAATGTTCCTACTGGAACCAATATCTTCAAAGGAAAAGGCCTATTTCATGTAACATGCTGTCCCACAGTTTGACATGAAAGTTAAAGAAATATCATGTTAAACATTTCTATTAGTTTTATTCCATGTCTGTGCCATGCCACTGCATGTGGCCCATCCTTTGTTACTAGTTGTAATAATTCACAAACACATCTTCTGAAAACAAAAAGAAAGGAAAAACACACACATACACAGAAAATTTTCAAATTGAGGATTCATTGTCACAGCTTTAGAATCAGTTAAATTCAGCAGATTGGGATTTTTTATTAGTTTTTAACAAATTGCACATCGTCATAAATATTAGTCCCCTAAACATGGGTTTTTAATAATTTTCATAACGATCCATGAATGTTTCTCTTTGAAATCAACAAAAAAGGGATGTGGAAAGGGTTTAAAAAAATGTTTTTCCCTGGATTCAAAAGTGAGTGAGTTCTTATCTGACCTATACAACATCACGCTACCAAGTTTTGTGGAAATGTGTAGGTAGTTTTTGAATTTTCTTGGTGTTGTTAAAATAGTTTTTCTTGATCTTGTTTTCAAACAAACAGTTGAAAACATAACCTGTTGGGTGGAGGTAAAAATGACCAAACCATAAGATAAGGTTTCTCATACTGTTTGAGATGATTGCTCATGCTGACGTTCAAACAGATCTCTGTCACTTCCAAAGAGCAAAAACCTCATATTTTCACTGCAGTGTAAAAGCAGCTTGTAATTTTACAGAGCAGCTCCAGGACCTTGAATGTCCCTTGTGAACTCTCGAGCAGAATAAAAAAGCAGGTACATTTCACTGTTATTTGCTTTTTAAATGTTTTATTCGAACAGGATTATAAATGCAGGGGATATTTAGGCAGCTTCTCATTTCTGCACAGTTTAATCCGTATTAAAAACATGTCACATTGAGTTTCTTTCTTTTCTCTGACTCTGTCTGGAGGACACAGAAGTACAGAAACTGTTGGGAACCCATGGGCCTGTTTGTCTACATCTCTCTGTCTCCAAGGAATGTCTCATGTGGGTGTCCACCCACTGCGGGCTCCACCCCCTCGATGACACCCTCTCGCAGTCGACTTGATGATGTTTTTCAGCCTGTTGCCTACTGTTCTGCAGCACACACACATGCACACACATATACACACACGTTGATTTTGCAGGGCTAGTCGGTCGCAGAAAAGTTTTGAAAGAGAAGGGAAAAAAAAGAAGAAAAAGAGGTGTGGGGGCGTACAGTTTTTGGGATATTCTCCAGATCATTAAAGTGTCACATTTCAGCCCCAGACATTCTCTGCTCCCTCATGAGTGAACACTGAGACACAGTCTCCACTTGTAATTCACAGGGAGGAAATCCACCCAGACGCAAACTGACAGACACATGTATGTGTGTGTGTCTGTGCGTGTGGTAAGAGAAGACACAACAAGGCTGGCTATAACCCAGACCACACACTCATTATAAGCGGGGGTGGGTCTATTAGCTTCATTGGTTAATGAGGGTGAGGCCTGGAGGAGCTGACTGTTGTTTTTTAAATATGTGTGCGTGTGTGTGTGTGTGTGTGTGTGTGTGTACCTGCTTTTGTTACCTCAGAAGACCTCATTGAGACCAAAGCCTGGTCATAATGAAACAAAACTTAATTACTGAGGTCCTGGTTAAGGTTTGTTCAGGCCGCACTATTCTGTGTGTTTGGTCCAAGTATTACTTCTAAATCTTTACCTGTGTAGTGTAATGTGACTTCAGTGTAGTCACATTAGGGGACTTGTCTTCCCTATGGTAACAAAAGCCTAGTCCTCATAATATGCTTAATATTGAGGAGAAACATTTTTTTGAGGTTAGATTAATGTTAGGTTTAGGTAAATTACTACTGTAATTACTACTGTAATTACTAAGTTACTACTTACGTAACCCTACCTGGGTTATGTAAGTAGTAACTGTGGTTAAAGTTTGAGTAACTCTCCTTATCAAGTCATTGTAATATCTGGAGTCATGGACACATGACAGACACACAGACTCGTGTGTGTGTGTCTGTGTGTTTGTGTGTGTGTGTGTGTGTGTGTGTCTGTGTGTTTGTGTGTGTGTGTGTGTGTGTGTGTCTGTGTGTTTGTGTGTGTGTGTGTGTGTGTGTGCGTGTGTGAGTGTGTGTGTGTGTGTGTAGGCATACATTACCCACCATGAGAGGGAGCCAACAGATCATCTTAAACACTGAACACATACACACATACAGTATACACACACACACACACACACACACACACACACACACACACACACACACACACACACACACACACAGACCCACACACACAAACACCCACTTGCTTGTAGTTGATGCCTTCGATCTCTCTTTGTGAGAATGAGAACTAAAACCTGTTCCCTGCAAGTGCACGATTGCACTTTCTTTAGCCTTGGTGTACCTTTTGTTTTTCTTTTTGCCGTTACATTATTTTTACCTGAACAGGTAAATCAGTCGACTGTGCGTTTTTACTCCACTGCAGTTGAGCAGCGGAGCCTTTCATGTTTGGCAGCGGCTCTGCAGAGAAAGAGCCGGTGAAAGAGTTTGCAGGTTTTACACAACACCCATTTATCCAGCTGGCTAAATATTTACACGGGTAAAGTAGCTCACTCAAGGGTACACAGTGATATCCCAACTGGGTTTTAAAGCTACAATGTGTGAAAAACCCTCTTTGCATATGAACCCTGTGCACCTGACATTTGATGTGGCTATTGGTCACCTTGTATTTGATTTACGCTCGTGATTGACAGCACAAAGAACTACGTGTAGAAAACTCAAGGCTGCAAGAAGAACACTTTTTCTTCTGAATTTGAAAATAATCGATGTGGTGATATATCTTTTAATTTTTGACCAAGAAATTATATTGATGCAGATTATCATGACAGTTATAAATTGAAAGAAGGATAAATGTTGTTTCCGTAGCCAGTTTGCCAGAGTTCAGAGTTCACTTGGGGCCTACAGGCAGTGCCTGGTGGTTTTAGAAAAGCTGCAAAGTTTATTTTCAAGTAGATGTGAAAATGCATGAATCTTTATTTTTCCAATTATATATAATTTCCATGCAATCGATCGGCACTGTCACTTCACAGAAAGGTTCTTGGTACAAGTCCCAGTTCAGCCATGGTCTTTTTGTGTGGAGTCTGCATGTTCTCCTCGTGTCTGCGTGGGTGATCTCCTGCTTCTTCCCACCGCCCAAACACATGCAAATTGAAGTGAGGTTAAACTTTAAATTGACTGTGGGTTTGAATGTTGTCTCTTTACATTGGCTCTACGATATGTTGGTTACCAGTAATGGCTCCGCTATTCACCCAGGGTCGCCTGGGATGGCTCCTAATTTTATTCATTACAGTTTAAGCAGTATACATACACTACTTTAAGACATGCACTGAACCCCACATAATCTCCGGACATTCTTTGGAGGGGCTGTATGTGAGAACGCATATGTCAGAGTGAGAGTCTATACAGACTTTCTTCAGAGTTTCTCCTGCCAGCTCCCTGGTAAAAACTTCTGAGAATTTCTGAATGAGCATTGTAAGAAAACAGCAGGAGATCATCCGGAGGATTGTTTATGATGTGTCCTTCCAGCTGCCTGTTGCCCCACCCCTCACCTGAACACTCCGGAGATTTGTTGTGAATGCGTCTGAGCAGAGAATCCCTTGCTGCATTGTTCATATGTGAAACTCCAGAGAAATTCCGGACCCAATTGTGCTGACATTCTCTGAAGGTCATGTCTGAAAACACCAATAGTTCTTGAAGGCCACAAAAGGCAGTAGCTCCTAACCACTTTAACCAGTAATTCCTTCAAACTAAGCAGTATACACTTGTGAACTGATGTCCCCAGTTCACTACTGCCCACCCCCGTCCCCACCTCCATTTTGTTTTAACCTTAAAATGCAAAATTATTCTGTTTAGATTTGGTTTGGAACCAAAGCAGTCAACAATAAGTTACCTAATTTTCACCTGAAACATAAGTACATATATATCTTCAGTACAGGAATCAGAAACCAAGCTTCTACTTGTACAAGCTTGTTCTCTTGTGAAACATGGAAATGAACCAGTAGCATTAATCATGACTGCACTCCGGTGTGCCAGTTTTAGTAATGGGCATACTCAGGTGCTGTGTCTCAATTAGGGGCTTCATCCTTCGGAGAACACATTTGAAGATCGTTTGTGTCACAGTGGTTAGAACGCCCTATTCGAATGCTCCTCCAAATGTTTCCCTCTACCCTCGAGCATCGGCGGCTCCACCAGGTGGATCCTTGCCAGTCCAACATATCCCATGATTCATGGCTTCTATGGCGGCGAAAAGCGAGGCAAAAACATTACAAGAATAATACAAAAATGTAAGCAGTCAACCGGCTAACAAAATTCTTTTCACGCTTTTTAATCAACTGTAGCCATTTTTTTGTTCGCCACTTTTTTGCTAGGCGACAGCTGTAAAAACTGGCCAAGCAGGTCATCGAGTAAGAGGACGACGTGTCATATCAGTTCAGCTGATGCAGATTATGCAACCAATAAAGAATGTGACCAACATCGGCTGCTTAGACCGGGTCCTTCGAAGGGAACGCCCCCTGAATTGATACACAGATACTCATTGGCTGGAATTCCTGACGCACCTGAACGCAACACAGTGATAGATCAAAGGTATAAAGATGCCGCCATGTTTACGAACCACGTGGTTACTGAAGAGTGGCCTGTTAGCAGTGAAAACCAACCACAGGTGTGAGCAATCAACATCAGCTTATGAGCCAATCAGAAGCGAGCCAACACAGCCTGGCAGAGACCACATGACCCGCTGCCGCATGTGTGGGGATGTCCCGGCCTCCATCATGCCCTCCCTGCTCTTTATCGTCTGCACAAACGTTGGCCCTCGTTCAGGAAGCGAGTTGGCACCAGCTCCTCTGGGCCTGGGACTGGTTAAACAGCAGCACCCAGCGTGCGTTGATCCTCCCAACAAGGTGTGTTTTTCTTGCCAAACCCCCTCACGTCCCTTCGTTGGACTCGTCATCTGCTCTGTGGCAGTTCTGGCCTCAATAGCCAAGTTTTATTTTTGTGTGTGTGTCTGGTGTCACACAGTTCCTCATGAATACAGGACTATGTTCTGTGATAGCGCTGAGAAAACATGTCAACACTGTGACAGTGATGAGGAGTGGCACACTGAAGGAAACACTGAAACCAGAGAATGTGCTTATATGTTTGGTTTGTTTAATACACGTCTCGGGTTCAATGAGTATCAATAGTTTGGCCAAATATCTGGTATAAATGGTTAACATGTTGAAAGGAGGTCTATTTTAAAGTCACATTCCACCCAAATAAGAATTATGTGTTTTTATTTTAAACCACAGACGCCTTAATATCTTCTCAGAGACAATGGCCTTTGTTCCATACAAGTAACCTCAACTCAATCTAATAGCAAAGACACACTAATCCAAATACAAGATTTACTTTTACAATAAAATTACTTATCTGTTATTAACAAGATGTGGCAAATTTATAATAATCTAGAAAATCATCCCTGTGCCATACTTTCATTTGTCAGTAGCATTTTTATTGTTATAAAGTTGCAGATTTAAAATGTATAGTCTGTTATTCTTGGTTTAATCTTACATATTTTTATAATTCTATCCATGCATACATTAGTTTATTTCTGTGTCATGCCAATGCATTTGGCCCATCCAATCTTGGACTACAAGACACGCCTAATGTAAAAGCACAAAAAAAAATAAAAAAAATGTACACATCTGCAATGTTTTTTTAAGCTTATGACTTATGACAACAGCTTTTACATGTCCATAAATTGAGTTCTAAATTAACAAGTTTCAAACATAAACAACTCAACTCAATCACTGCACATCATCCATATTTACAAAACATTTACTTCTGTCATGAAACAGCATTTTGCAGTTTACATTAAAAGGGACAGTAGCAAATAAAGTTAAACTCATTCTTTTAAACTCTAATCAATAGATTGTCCAATTTTCACAATCAGAGGTAAATAAAAAAAGAAAGTGTATTGGGTAGATTGAGTTAGATATATTAGATATGTTAAAGTTTAGTGTTTTAAGTTGATAGTGAGTGCAGCTCTCATACAAATTTGTGTTATTTTCTTCTGAATTACAGCGGAAATTTTATTTGAGTTACATTCTACTTCCAGTGAATTTCTTCAATATAGCAATAATTTATTCAATTAAAAAAGTAGTTCCAATGAAACCTGTTGACAGCACATTCCTTGGAAAACAGGGACTTTGTTTCTGGTGGCAACTCTCACAGGAAATGAGAGTTTATTTGTAATTTGCGTGACCTCAACCTTAAACTGTAGTTGACCACTCAATGGCGATAGATTAAAAGGAAGGCCTCAGACTGGTCCTCCAAATCCGTACATGGGCTTGGCGACGAACACTGTCGCTCAATATTTTTATTTGAGGACAGTACGGGACTAACGCTTCTATGAATGCTAGAGGAGCTTTTGGTAGAGTTTATAGTGGAGTTCATTGTGGCATCAGCCATCCTGTAGAGTCCCTGACCACCGATTAACAGTCCAGCTTATCTTCTCCGCTCCAGTGCCTGCAGTCAACCAGTCAGGGTGGCTTTTGTGTGCTTGCATTGTTTATTTTAGCTCTCATTAAAATGTGGTGGGGTGGCTTGTATCTCTCCGGGGCTCGGCGGTGGCTGCTGTGGTGGGGAAATGGGGTACTGTGGTGGGACCCCCTTGGGCGCCGAACAATATGCCGCCTCACCCCCTTCCCTCTGCTTGCCACTCATCCCCATCTGGGTCCTGGAGTCACACCCTGTGGCCGAGTTGTGGTTAACTGCCGCTGTCGGTCGGTTGGTTGGTTGGTAAAGAGGGTTCAGGAATACAAAATACAAGTAGGACGAGGTGCCATTCCTGATAATGGCCACTAGAGGGTAGTCATTCCCAGTAAGTTAAAAGAGGGGGTGCCCTGGCCGCTGGCAAACACTGTCCTCTAGGGGTTTAGTTCTTATCTCCTTTGCATAGTCAGCAATTTTTGACAAGAAGCATGAGACGTGTGTGTGAGTAGGGGATAAAAAGAGATGTGGGTCCTAAAGTGAGCACTTTAAAAAAAGAACTGGGAGCTGCGAGTCCCTGTCAGCTGTGAGTGTACTTGAAACACACACTGCTGTCAGGTATTTCATGCCTCCAGGAGCCTCTGTCCAGGTTGTTTAGTCTCATCAGGGAATTACAATAGGGGCCTGTTTTATTTAGTCTGTGAAGGAAAAGCTATTAGGCATAGAAGACTTGACTGTCAGCAGCCACACCCTCACCTTATCGACGCACTAAGGCCGGTTTACCTTGCAGTTTATGTTACGTTATTGTGTCAAAGCCTGCGGCGAGTTATCCGTCTGGTATGTGTTGAATTATTGCTGTGTCTGTGCCATTGTGTATTCTGTGTCTACACGTGTGTTTGCTTCATAACCGAACCTCACTTCTGTCCCTATATATCTTTAAGGAATCAGGGAATATTTGGGCGTGCTGCAGGTGTGTGTGTGTGTGTGTACAACGGTGTGTGTGCACATCTTTGGCCTAAAGTGACCTAGCAGGTTCCCTTTCAGTTCCACATATATGGAAGGAGCGATGAGGTTCCTTTGAAGTTTTGGTTCTGCCATCAGTCTCCAGCCCTCCGGCTTTCTTTTCACGCCAACCTCTGCAGAGACTAGGCCTAGCAGGGAAATGGTCCAGCATGGCTCGTCCTCCTCGCCATGCTAAATGATGACACACCCATTGACCCTTTACTGACAGTGAAGCCGGCGTCTGCTTTGATTTTGGCTTTTGTTTCCTCTCTGCTGTCCTCACACAGAGGT
Source organism: Pleuronectes platessa (assembly GCF_947347685.1). NCBI lineage: Eukaryota > Metazoa > Chordata > Actinopteri > Pleuronectiformes > Pleuronectidae > Pleuronectes > Pleuronectes platessa. The sequence goes on along the minus strand of NC_070636.1, from coordinate 12,618,631 downwards.
AACAGTTGTCAGACACAGCTGAAGTGCAGAAAGGCCTAGGGCAAAAAGGCAATTAACTCGCAGTCAACGTTAATGGACGTATCTGATCTACCCGGGCTGCAGGTGCCGGCTCTCTCCATCACTGCTTTCTCTCTGATCTAAACCAAAGTGTCTCCTTTACTCGCCAGCAGCTAGGAGGATGCTGTGACACTTAAAGCTTTAACACTGGAGGAGGAAAGCAGCAGTAGCAGGAGGAGAGGAATGAGGGGAGATATATTGATTGCCCTTAGTTGCTCCTGCATAGCCTGCATGCGTGGTATTGTGTTGGCTAAGCCCTCTACAGCCTAATGGCTTTTAGACTTCCATTAGGTAGTAGCAGGCAGCGTGGTTTAAGTAAGTAACAAAAGGCTTTGTAAGAATGCTTTAAGCATTAATAAGACAGTCAGTGTTACTCCTCCGGCCTGTCGGCTCATCAGGAAAGCTCAAGTCAAGATCATGGAGTAAAACGGCTGGTTTACCGATGTCAGAATTGAGACCCTCTTTGGCTTCACCGTTTCTGTTAATCCCCGAGCAGCATCAGCTTTTACACTTTTTGGGGGAATTGGTTTGATTTGAACAGTGAAAGCTGTGACGCTCTCCTACCGTGAACTCGTACAGTGTCCCTGGACTTGTGTGTGGTGGAAGTTCAAACTTGTGAAGAGGGGCCAGCACTGTTGAACATTTTGCATTTCACATAACGAGGAGCGACCTCTGGCTCCATAATGGGGAAGGAGCTCAGGAGGAATGGGGCTAGAAGAAACAAGAACCGCAGGCCTCTACTGGGAGTCAGTTGGGTTTTTGGGGAGTTTTTTTCCTTTTGCTGTTGACGAGCCGCTTACTGGTTCTGCTTCTAAAGCCATCTTGTTTTTATAAAAGTTGTTTATTAGGAGCAAGGTCCCTTTCTTTTGCAGAGAAAGGCGCTGTGGCCTACACTGTTTCAAATCACTGTAATTATTGGGTAGTTCTGTCTTTGATATGCTGAGAGCATGCACACACTGTATCTCATGTGGACATGTATCCACACTGTAATACAAGCAGTTACACATATACTTCTTCAATTGTATTTCATGTGAGTCCAAACCATATTCATTTGATTTTTTCTTAACCAGTCAGTGGGTGTATTCTCCGGCACTGACCCATTCTACCCACACTCCTTTGCTTTTTGGATATTTTGTGGTGTTTCCCCTGGTCTGTCTGTCTGTCTCTAATGCCACTGTGTCCCTGCAGTACCTCAAAGTCCTGGGCTTTAATGCATCGGTTACTGTATTTTTCCACCGAGGCGACTGTCGCTTGCCGGGAAGGCTGCACATTGTGTGTACGTGCTTTCCACTTTTGTGCCATTTTTGGAAGAGTCCCTGTGTTCTCTCCGCACCAGCGCTCAAGCTACGGAAGCCTCCTGGGTCCATTTCTTCTGCGGCCGCACCACATACCCCCGAATCCTGCTTTGGTTGGACGAGTGTCTGTTTTCTTTCCAGCCATCGAAGGGGAAGACAAACTCGTCTTCTGTCTCCCCGTCCTGTTTTAACAGGCTGTGTTTGGCTCCAGACTTCACCATAACAGGTCTTCTCTGGGTTGCTGCTGGTTACAGTAAAACTCAACACCTCCTCTACTCCGTACTGACACTGTTTGGATCCAGTTTCCCCCACGCACACGGTGTTCAGTCATCAGATGGGCTGTGAGTACATTGCTCAATGCTCCCTCACCTCTGATAACCTCGAACTGTAGAGTTAAAACATTATATAGATATATTGGACACTGTTATATAGAGATTTGACAAGTGAAAAGATGCTGTGTTTATTCACACTCAAGTATTTCACCTAGCGTAAAGACGCTGCTTCACTCTGCACCCCCCTCTACTCAGTTGAACTCTGCAACAAGTTCTACCGACTGGGCTGAGAATATTCTAAACAATGAATTTGCTCTACTGGATAAAGTATTTGTCAACATAATGTCATCTTTTACTGCATTATATACTATGAGATATAATGCATATTCTACTGATATGTCATATTGTGGCATATCAGTAGAAGAGGAAGTACTCCAACATTTTAAATGCATTGACAAAAATGTTATAATAGTCCCACATACATTTTTCTTCTTGAGTAAAAGTTAATAAGTACATGCTTTTAAATGTGTACAATTAAGAGTAAAAATGGCCTATACTTGCCAAATGTGTCCACTCAAAATTTTGTTTAATACAAGAAGAGCAGAATTTTATAGTCGGATCCTCTGAATCCATTTCAGGAGGTGGGGCCAAATGTTACGCTCTGTTTAGATGAGGGGATCAATTCGCCCCTTGTTGTTGATTAATTTAAAAAACATAAAAACACAATAAATATATCACAATACTTCATAAAAATCCACCTAGTAGTACAGAAATTAAGTAAAGTATAAAACTATTACATTTTATCTTTAATAGGGTGATTAGGAAATAAGCTGTGGTGGAGGAAGAACTCAAATATTTTTACTTTGGTAAAAGTAGAAATTATAAGACGAAATGTACTTGAGTAAAAGTACTCCTTTAACTTTTGTTAATTTAACATTCTGCACCGATTTAAATCATCAAGGCAGCAGGGGGGTACTGTGGTTATAAGTGTCTCTTCAGAGCCAAAAGGTTCTGGTTTCTCTCTGAATCGGCGTGGGTTTCCTCCAGCTCCCGCCCACAGTCCAAAGACAAGCTCTTTAGGTTAATCTGCTTCTCAAAATGAATGTGACTGTGAATAGCTGTTTGACAATAAACATAAGTCCTACTACACGATTCACTGGGGACCTTTCACCCAACATCAGCTGGAACCTATTCTATACCTGCTAATCTATTTATCTATATTCTTTAATTACACTGATGCATTTGTTTGCAGTAATTTCCAGGACTACTCCTTTGCGGTCAGAGCCACCTGAGGTAAAGGTGCTCCAAGACGAAGACAATTTAAGCTGGCTTCTCATTGGCTGGCTTCTCTCTGATCTGCCGACCAAGCAGGAAACAATAGAGTGCCAGAACAATGGGCTGGCTGCAGATCAGTAGGGGCCCGTTTGGCCTCTCCCAGACGCTACGTCTTATTTCCTTTTTGATTACTCAGGCCTGCGTGGATGGGCGGCACACTCGCACTCCTCTCTGTCAGCCTGCCCACCAGAGGAATCACAAAGAATAGACTTTTTGTAGGAGACTGGTTTTGATTTGGAGGCTGGAATGCCTTTGTGATAATGTCGCAAGATTTGTTGGCAGGGGTGTGATGCGTGTCAGAGAGGAGTGTTGTGTGTGTGGGTGTATTTTTTCATGATTCTGACACATTCAGGTATCATGAGTTTCTTAATATTGTGTGTGGTTTTCTGTGATAATTTATGTCCTAGTTTCCACTGATGGGTTTCCAAGATCTGCTCATAAACAGCCTCTTAAAAGGAGGGAATGACGGCGCTGGCACTGAAGTCCAAACTGTATTGCCACCCAAGCGTGCGGCTCGCCTGCTTCGGGTTGGGTCCCCTTTGCCTGGCCCTCACTATAGCTCCCACTACCACTTGTTAACCCCCCTTCACCACCAGGCCGGAGGTAGGAAATCAAACCAATTACGGTTGTATTTAAAGAAAATTGGAGCAGGGCCGGAAAAGTGGGGGCATTTCCAAAAACCACAAAAGGAAAACTGCAGGACCACAGAGGGACTGTGGAGCAGGAGGGGAATGACACTCCACAGGAAACACAAAGAGAAATCTATTGTTTGATGTAATGTAAAAAATATGATTTCTTTCTTGATCTAAATAACACATTTAGAGTCAGTCATACCTTACCAGCTAAATGTCCTCAATAACATCGCTCAGCATTCGTCTATAAGATTGATGGGTTTTGTTCCCTGTTGGACCCCTTTGATGGATGGTCTTTAAGAATTGACTCTGTTTATATTCAGGTCGGCTGTGTCCTGCTGCGAGCGGCCTGCCTGAGGGCCGCACCTCACGATACGGCTGAATCTGCCAAGACATCCCAGAGACCAAATCCTCCCCAGCTCCCTCTGCTGCTGCAGCCCCTGCTGAGGGACAGTACAGGGCCTCTCTTAAAGCACAAACACCTGTAGGCTTCAAACTGGGTGTGGATAAAGCGTGTGTGTATATATGCACAATCCAGAGTGTGTCACAGTCTGAGGCCATGTTTACAGCCAAAAAGCTTGTCTGGGATCAGTGTTGTAATCGCCGCCCCCTGATCCGATGTGTTCTCTCCGTCTTAACCTCTCTCTCCCTCTGATCCTCCTCCTCACTGTCATCTCTCAGGAAACCCCCTCATTACCCGGCCTTCATTTTTCCACCACCCCCCACAAGACCTCTTTGTTCCATGGCCCATTTGGCTGTTAAATCTCGACGCTTAAAAGCAATTATTCCTAAATATGAATGCTCCCATACAGACGTCTCCAGACACTCAAAATATATTCGTCTACCTTCATCTTCCTCGTGGGGAAAAACAAAGGGAGGGGAAATCAAGGTGTCTGATGTCTGCAGGCCAACACACACACACACACACACACACACACACACACACACACACACACACACACACACACACTCACACACACACACACCAAAAGACACACACACTGTTTACTTCACATGCACACACCATAAGAGTGTAAAATGATCTCCCATTAAGGATGAAAACAAACTAGTGTGTGGGAGGTGTCCCCCGAGGAAGTCCTCAGTCGCTATAGTGGAACCATGGGAACTGGTTAGGAGAGGCCTGCGGGGCAGCTATGGCCAGACACGGGGGTGTGTAACACTGACACACACACACACACACACACACACACACACACACACACACACACACAGCAGAGTGGGATCAAAAGGACAAAGCACAGGCATTTAGCCACATCACCTGTCGAACATCAACAATAGCCAACAATTTATTGGGTGTCAACATTATCTTGAATCATTCAGACCAAGCCTGCAGTGTTTTCATGACAGCGTGCGATGTTCAAAGTGCCAAAACCAACAAACCGGCTGTCATGGACAATGTGATGATATGACGACAGACTTATTTAAAGCTCTTGTGTTCAGTGACACTCCAGAGGATGAGGGAGAAGAGGTTTTTACTGTCAGTTTATGGGTCAGACAAGGCTGTATGTCTGCGCACTCCAGCGGTTCTCACTGATTTCTTCTTTTTTCATATAGCCACACACACCCTCACTGGTGAAAGGATATTACTCATCTACTTAGACGCTCCGTCCCAGAGTGACATCTGCTTTTAGATGCACAGAGGAGACAAAGAAATTGGCTCCTAACCATTGAGCACGTAAATGCATCTGACTTTTCCTAACAAAGCAGATAGTGGGAACAGAAAGGACGAGTGGATGCATGTTGATTTTAATGACCGTCCACGTTCCCACAAGATTCGAAACAGACTTGAGCAATCAAACTCTTTTTACTTGCTGCACGCGCACATGGATGAAAAAAGTAAGGGAGATAAAAAGATAGACAGTGTGTATGTGAACTGCAATTTGGCATGTTCCCCTGCTCCAACAGGAAGTGAACAGAAACCTGGTCCACAGGGATCCCAGTTTCCCTTTCTCGCCTCCTGCCCCCTCCAACGCAGGACCCCACCGTGATGGGGGAGAGCCTGGCAGAGAGCTTGTGTGTGTGTGTGTGTGTGTGTGTGTGTGTGTGTGTGTGTGTGTGTGTGTTAATTTCCTGTTTTATAGAGGAAACACTGTTCACATGTACAGATCGTTATTCAGACTTTCTCTGTGAGAAAGGAAAAAAAAAAAACATGAAAAAAATTGATGGTCAATTCTCATGAATCTTTATGGGAAACAACTAGCATTGTTTCTGGGAATCCGTCTGACTCTCTTAGAAAAAAACATATTGGTTCACTGATAAAAGTGCAGATTTAATATCTAAATCAAGCTTTGAAAGGCTTGTCATCTCATTATTCCAGTCAACAAAATAACCCAAAACACCAGGAGCTATTATCCTCTTATATCATATGTTCTACTTTCTTCCCTTGACTAACTGATCAAATTAAGGGCAAATTGGTTAGACACAGAGAGATGTGGTCATTGTGTAATAACAAGAGTCTAAATCTGAGCCATTAGGACGTCTAAATGAAGGGTAGATGCTGTGGTCCTCACCAGACCCCAGAAACCCTCTAACCGTCGTCCGGGCCACAGGTCCACCATGCAGTGGTGTGCTGGGTTTCCATAAAGGCCGCCTTCTGGTTTGGACTCATTTAAATGTCTTGCTCTCCGATCATGAGAGGAGTGAGGGTTAGAGTTAGACTAGGAAGATGGAGAGTTGTCTCTTCTTATCTCTATGATCAAGAGCGCTTCATTTGATATCGGCAGACCAATACACAGGCTGGGTTTAAAAAAAAACAACTGGAATTACACATATTTTAGAAGTTGTTCTCACAGACTTAAATTATCTCTTTAAACAAACTTTAAATAAACAATCACATTCACTTGTATGAATATGTAAATATTGTTAACTTTAAATGTAACTTCTGGACACATGTATTTCAGTTAAAATCCAATGGATATCAGTGATTGTGACTGACATGGGGACAGCTCTGTGTCTCTTCTTTGCCGCTCTGCTTACAAGAAATGGCCGTCTGACATCTGATCATTAAGTGGTAGCACAGAATGTTTCAGTCATGTGACGTGACGATGACCTTATGGTGGCAGCTCTCAGATCGACCTGATAGTGAGACGCTTTCTGAAAGTGCCTCTTGTGAGCGCTCTGTGACTCTCTGGGTCCGAGCTCCATGGAGAGGTGCTCCACTGTGGGAACTGCGAGCTGCCTGGTGTATCGTAACGCAGAGCGGTCTCTGTAGACCCAGCATGGATGAGAAACTACCTTCGCTGGGATTCCTCTGAACTGGGAGAGCCCACTCTCTCACTCTCTCACTCTCTCCTCCTTTCTTCCATCTCTCCCTCCACATCCCGCTCGCTGTTAGCCAAGCAGCCCGAGTCATCAAGTGTGAGAACGCTTGCATCACAGCTCTCGTGGTTTCATAGCCCCTGGCCCCTGTGTTTCTCGGTCAATCTGTGGGAACCCTGATTTTGGACGGCAGCCTGTGTTCCCACCACCAGTCTGGTTAGAAAATAGACTTCTGGTCATGCACCAGGCACCCAAACCAAGCCGGTTCTAGCCCGCTCCTTCTCACGGGTTTGGGGGGAAGAGAGGTCAGCGGCTGCAGAAGAGGCCCTAATGGGTTTCGTATGCAGGTACCACAGAAGCGACACAGGATACTGCGCTCATGAGAAATGAGAGGGCATTAACGATTCTGCGCTTTTTCCAAAACACTCCCTCTCTCCCTTCCGTGCTCCAGTTGATCTCTCGGTCCCCTGCATCGCTTTCCCGGTCTGTCTTTCATTTGAAACTATAAAGCTCGCTCCCTCTTTCTCTCATTAATTAAAGATAAAGATGTGTCAAGGACAAGGCTTGACTTTTGTTACAAGAAAAATCAAAACACATTGTGATGGTCATCAGACGAAATGATTTTTTTCTATAGTGATTCTCATTGTTTTAGTTTTTCTTTTCTTTCCTGTGACACAACCATGGCTCCAGTTGTCTTTTGTATTTCATCCTCTTTAAAAGCAATTTTCTTTGTCCCCTTATAAACCGATTCATCATGTCATTGACAACAATTACATCCAGACAAGCGGCCTCATCCAGGAAAAAGCTTCACCTCTTTACCCGGAGTGATGTCAAGTTTTCAGGCGAACATCACGGCGGGAACAGAGAGAAGATGAAAAAAGCCGTTTGTCTCGTGTACGTCCATGACAAAGCAGAAGCCCGACGAGGGCTCCTCTGCTCCCCACATGTGGACTAGAGATTTGGGTCTCAGAGTGTGTGAAGACAGCTGGAAAATTCCCTTGAGCTGGGTCTAATTGAAAGCTTATCATCTTCTCTTTGTGCTTCCTGAGCGGTGGGGGAGCGGAGCGGAGCGCAGAGCCACACTGTGATGAGACCTGGAGGAAATAGTCGGGAATGTTTTAAGATGGTGCGGATCTGTCATACGCTCCCACTGAAGTGGAGCTCGGGCTGTCTGGGGTGGAGGCTGGTGTGAGATCTGTCGGCAGGGGATTTTGTGTGTGTATGAGTTTCTTGTGCGTGCATTGAAATGCTTTGAGTGTGCAGAGTTAATTGAATACAGTGTGTATCAAGGCTGCGTGTGTGTGTGTCCTAAGGCTTTGTTGTTCTGCCAGCACTGCCCCCATAGAAGGCTTGACACACACACACACGCACACTAACACATACAAACCATACAGATGGAAAGAAAGGAGGGAAATGAATGGGAAGAAAGGATGAAAGAGCAAAGAGCAGAGATACAGGGAGAATAAAAGAGAGAGAAATTGAGGAAGGCAAAAACAAAGCCTTTAGAAGTGAAATCCCTTTCGTGGTGCATCAACAGGTGGCATTAGTTTAAGAGTGAGGGATTGGGGGTATTGTATTTCAGGTTAACCACATGAGACAACTAAAATCAGACCACCCCAAAAGGTAGCATCTCGAGTGTTTAATCTTGTGGCTCGGCATCAAATGGACCCAACAGATGCCATCAGCGCCAGATAAATTAACGTAGCCAATAAGAAAGAGGGTCGACATTCCAAACTTCTCCTGTATTGTTTTTAACAAGTGACAACTTGCCGACATGCGCTAACATAGAGGCTGCCAGGGCGGTGCTGGATTCCTGAGCCGCGCTTTTATTTACGCTCTGGGTACCATCGTGTTGACAGCTGAGGCATTCAAAAAAAGAACTCTGAGGTGTGGGTTGTTGCCAGGGACAGTCTCACTAATGAGAGAGCGCAGTGTAATTATTATATAGGTTATAGGGAATGAACTACCAATGAACTGCCAGGGTTGTGTGCGATGGAGGTGGCGGCATGTATGGTATTTATTTTATGAAAGGAGACGTTAAAGAGAGAATTTGCTGGCATGAAATTATGTCCCATGAACATTTATGCTGTTTTTTTCTCGCCTCCTCCGCTCGTATGTCAGCTGATGTGACAGTGTCTGGGTTTCTGAGGATGAATTATACCCTGCGTCTCCTTATTTAACGTTTTCACTCTCGCCACCTCCCCCTGTTCACCCATAAAAGACCTTCACAATCCAGACTTTTGAGCATTGAGTTACAAATTGAGGGAGCTCTTATGGTAAAGAGCTGTTTTTATTGTAAAGTAAACAATGTTTTAGAGAGTGACCATAAATATTGAACCTAAATCTAATGTGGGTGGGATTTTCTCCTCAGAGCAGGTGGGACGTTTTAAGCTGAAATAATAAAGAAAGGTATTACCTCCACTGAGGATATGTTTTCGTCTGCGTATCAAAAAAATACTGAACCGATTTCCATGACATTTTGTGGATGGTGGGAGCGTGAGACCAGAGGAAGACATTATATTTTAGAGCAGATCCACATTAATTGGCCTTTTTTCACCTTTAATGTGAGTTATGGCGTTAACCTTGAGGGAGGCATGTGCCCTTATAGTTGGTTTAACTGTTTGCAGGATTACTCAATAACCACTAAACCAATGTCCACCAGCTGTGAGGGACGGGGCCAGGGCCAAAGCCATTACATTTTGGTGCGGAAGCAGATCAAGAGGCTGATTTTTTTTCAACGATGTGTGATTTATGTGAGGGTTAGGGTTAAATCCATTAGGTTCGATTTCTGTTTAAAGAATTGCACAATCATGTGTAGAATTGTTCGACCTTAGTTGGTGGTATATGCTCCTCTGAGGGCTCTTCTAGTTTACTGGTGTGTTTTTTAGCAGGACTACACAAAAACTGCTCCGTGGATTACTACAAAACTTGGTGGTATGGGTCAGGGAAGGTGCGAATCTGGATCAGAGGGCAGATCTGTGTGTATCTTTAACAATGTGAGATAGGAATTTAACATTTTCAAAGATTTCTCAGATCATAATTCATGTGTCGTGATGAGAAGAATCTGATGGTTATGGGACTGATATTTATGAGTGGGGAAAATTTGCTGATGATCCAAGTAAAATCCAGATCTAGTGAATTTAATGTTTTTTAAAGTGAGTGTTGGGCCTTGGCAGAGGTATTCAAGTTTTAATTAAAAACTTATATATAAAATAAAAACAATCCTTTCTATGAAATGAAAAGCAAGGTTGAAGGCAAAGGTGAGACACATGTTTTTTAATTAAAATGATTAAAAACTACATTATCCGCAGATTGTACAAGCACTCGGTATGGAAGCATTAACGATATTATTACATACGTAGATGAGATTCTTAAATTAACATATCAGTTTCAGATGTACATGCTTTGAGCATAAAAGAGAAATGAAGAGAGGGAGGATGATGTAACAGTTTGGTAAACAAAAAGGGGTCCTTTAAAAAAGAAGTAAAAGAAAATGTAACATTGTGCTCTTTAATCCAATATACAATTAAATACAATCCAGTTGTTTTGCATAAAGAATGATATTAGAGGTCAATGAAGACTCGCCACACATCTTTCCCATCATTAACTTCCAACCAACTGGACTACAGGCAGTTGTGAAGATCTTTGGTTTTTTTGATAAGGAACCACACAAATACAACATGTGGTTTCTCTAGCTGCATGATTTTTGTCCATAGTAAAAAAAAAGAAGAGGTCTTCTACCATATAAAGGCCCCAGAGGAATTAGGAATGAGACATTGTTTCTGATTGTTTTTAAAAGTAGGAATAAGGCATATAATGAGTCTTTGATTATTACCTGAGCGGCAAATGCCAGCTTTTTTATTCACTTTGAAATTAAATCTCACTTGCGGCTCAACCAAATACCCATCTCACTGAGTCACGCTAATCATCTTCCTTCTTGTGGAGGACTTTCCGGGTGAATGTTCGACACCTGACACCTGTCGTTAACGCCTCGGTGATACTGAGATAATCTGTGCAGGTGTATGAATTATTGGCAGAGCGCTGAGCCCCTGGCACTGATGATCAGTAAATTAGACCAGCAAAGACAGAACCGGTGCCATAAAGGCTTCAAAGCACACACTGATTATTCAGAACAAAGGGACCTGTGCACAAGGAGAGTTTTTTTTTTTTTTTTGCATTACTGTGCTAGGTGTTGGTAAGAAGATCACTCTGACCCCACTGCCTCCTTCTATCCCTTCATCCTCACCCTCCTCCAGCCATAGAGGGATCACATGCAACTGCAGTGGCCTCAGGACAGGAGGGGGGGGGGGGGGGGGTGCACACACACATCTGTGGGAGAGGAATTGTGTGTGTGTGTGTGTGTGTAATCATGAAATCCTTTTTAATGTAGGATTTATAAAAAGGCCACTTTAACTGTATTCATGTGTGGGGATTTCTCTTTTTTGAATGTTTAGCCCTGCATCCTCTTTTTAAATGCAAAACCATATGAGATAAAATAATTCAAACATAGTGCAATAGTAATGCAAATGACTCATTTAGCAGAGGAAGGCAATTTGGAAATTTAAAAGATTGCGGCTCTGGATACACCATCTGACTCGCTGAATCTGCGTGGTTCATAAGGAATAAAGGTTTTTAGTGCATCAAAGCTACATTGGAAGACAAAATAATTACATTAAAGATTTTGTTTTTCATAATTTAACAATATATTACACAAATTCCAAATTTATACTTAACAACAAAACGGTATATATACTGTATGCATTTATATTCATATATATGTATAAAAGGAAAGGTAGCGAGAAATGCTCAAGGATTTGTTGGGGTTTATGCGCACATTTCCTCACAATTTGGCTCAAATAAATATCAAAAGTAAACCGTGTCATCCGGCTGCAAAAACCAGACGGACTTTTCTTTGCAGAGAAAATGGGGATTGGAAAATACATTTTAAAGAAAAAATAAAGAGAAGACACAACAGGACTATAAATATACCTGCAGAAAAAGAAACCCAATAAAGACTCCTCTGCTTTTTGCCTTTTACATTCCTGTTAATATCAGCCAGTGTCCTGTTGAAACGTGATGCGCTGATGACACAGCAGAGGAGAATTTATGTCCTTAAACGTGTAAGTCCTGACACATTAAAATGCTTTTCTCTCAAATATGCAGCGATCGTGTTGACACATCCACCGACTGTTATACTGTAGCACCAATGGCTGTTAATGTTCGTATGGATGATGAATTAGGCGATAAGGCACTGCATAGACGCACTGTACGCTTGTGAGGATGTTTTCACAACTGACAATGTTTTTTGCAATGTTTAAATGTTGCAGAAACTAAACCTTAAAAGAAACGATCGCTACAGCAGTGCAGCTATGCCGTGGAAGGATGTCGGAGTCACTCCTGGAGGAAAAGTTCAGTGTGACTGCTCCTGGCCAGTGTCCATGTAAGTTGGATCAGTCTGACCGGTCGGCTTGATGAGTGTCTGCTGCAGTTTTTCAGTTCATCCACCGCACTGATGGATTTTATCCTTTCGTTGTCTCTTGTTCTTTTGTCTTTGGTTTAATGTCAGAAAAATCTTCCTGAAACGTTACTATGGCTTTTTCTTACCCTCACGTCTACTTACAGTCTCCGCTGAGCATTATCTCCGTTTAAAAGGCTTTCATAGTCTCTTAGGAATACATGTTTCAGCACGGTGCAGGAGTTCAATCAAAATGTACAAAATACATGGAAGTCTTGGGAGAGTTGTAAAACCCAGTCTTTAAAACGAGTGCTGGAGAAATAAAAGACAAACATGCAGCTTTTCTGTTATTTTTGTTTGATTTTCTTTCTTTTCTTTCAGTGTTCAGCATTTTTTTCTTTTTTTCTTTTTTTTTGTTAATCATCGTCGTTCCTTTTCCTTCCTCACTCTCTCCCGCACCATCTTGATTGTCTAGCTGTCTGTCAGTCAGTAAGGCCTCCAGACGGACTCATCCAGTCGGCCCGAGGCACTCATGGCCGTGGGGGAGTTGCTGTGGCTGCCGTCGGCCTCCACGCCCTCGCTCTGGTTGTTCAAGCCGGGATTCATCAGGCTGTTGGTCCCTCCGGGGCCACCGGCCCCCGAGCAGGACAGCAGGCGGGTGGGGGAGCGCTCCCCTCCGGTGTTCCCCGGCGCAACCATGGAGAACTGGTAGGATCCAGAGCCTGCGCCGTAATACAGGTAGGAATTGGACTGGAAGTTTTGGGTCTGGTTGTTCGAGTAGGGTGGCGGCAGGTAGGTGTGGTATCTAGAGGAGGCTGACATGCTGAGGCCGCTGATGCCGCTGCTGGAGGTGTTGGCGGAGTAGGGGAAGGCCCCAGGGTAATGCATCCGAGGGTCTGAGAAGCGGGGGTCAGTCAGCGGCGAGAGAGAAGGGAAGCTGCTCCTCTGTTGGAAGATATCTGTTGACCCTGTTGGCAGAAAGAAAGAAACAAAAGGGTGGAATTAGTCAACAAATGAAAACTGATATTGTGATTACGAAATAAGGGATTAAGGGATTTCTCTATTTCTATTACTTTAAAAAACAACCCACATCTCCAGGACAACAACTCTCCCATATCCCCCTCCCTGAGCTCAGATTTCTTTACGATGTGTCTGTCCATGGAAACGTCTGCTCAAAGTAATGAACTGAGACATTTTTTGCTTAATAAGAGTCATCAAGCACTGACAGCACATCATCCCACAGCCCCGTGCACAAGACTGAAGTTATGAAAAGGCCCCCTCGCCACAGACCTCCTACCACTCTCACAAAATGAGCAATGCACAGTGTTCTGTCTTTCTCGGAGAAATGAAAAGACGTTTTGTCAGTGGCGAGGGGTGCTCTGCATAAACACCGAGGGCTTGTTGTGCAACTCATCGTAAATCATACTCAGGCGACAGGGGCGGACTGTCACAGAGGCAGACAGAGAGACGGAAAAGGAAAATGAAAGGAACGAGGGGAAGGAGAGGAAGTGGGGGTGTGTTTCTATGTGAATATCCTCTTAATGTGTATCACAGTCTTGACCTGTCAGACTTAACTGCTATGTGTAATCTCACAGGTAACAGAGCGCAGCTGAGCCCAGCTGTTAGGACTTCAGTTTCACCACACACCTTCTAATTTATTCAGCTGACAAAAGGGAAATAGAAGTATTGCTCAAGGGTTCGACTTGGCAGTTAGCTTTTCTGAGATTTGGGGCCGCTACTGTCACCAGCTCAGTTCCTTAAGTCAAACACCATATTGCCCCTCTCACTTAACCGAGGAATATTATTGGCTGATCTTACATCCTGAGCTTCGGATATGAATCTGTGCACAGACCTAAAGTCATCTAGAGCTTCTGAATGCTGCATGCTGCCATAGCATTTGAGGTTGGACCATAGCATAGTGACAAATACTACTGCAGTATACCTTCTAAACCTGCCTGTACTGAATTAATTTTCCTGAGCTACTTCAGACTTATTCCTTGTCATTAGTTAGTACTTCTAAAACAGTTCTACAATATACTGACAATGTTGTTGTTTGTGTACTGGAAGATGTGTGCAAATCTTTTTATAAACTGTCTATGTTGCACTGGCAGTGTCAGGGTGCTGTAACACTGATCCCGTTTTCTACGAAGCACAGTTAATACGTCACTTCCTGTCTCTGTCTGCTGCACCTGGCTGCTTCAGGATTCGATGCTGTTGTGAACGTGTCTGTGCAGAGAACCTCCCGTAGTGTTGTGCATGTGTGAAAGCCTCTGTAAACTCCGTAGCCAATTTTCTGGATTTGACCTAGATGTCATGTCTGAAAATGGCTATAGTAGATTTATACAGTATTTAACTTTCCTACTTATATAAATATCACAAAATAATGTTACAGTCATAGAAAATGCACACGAGCGTCCACAAAAAATCCACAACCATTCCATTATCATACTCGGGTAGATTCATGGCTGACGAGTTAAGCATGTCGAGTCTTTGTGCTCATGGTAATCAGATAATTTGGAAGAAGGTCAGGTGGCCAGGCCGAAATATTCTGCAACCTGAACACGCCCTTCACCTGCTTGTGCTTCACAATGACAAGGAAAAGTTCCTCATACCTGATGTCAACATACAGACACTCCATCCACACCTGCCACTTGTAGACACACACCTACACACTCAAACAGCTACACGCACGCACACCTCGATCCGTGCTTATTTGTTTGTCCGCATGTGGCTTTCACGGGTCCAATGTGCCCACATGACTGCAAGTGTAAAATGTGGATTTGGATGGCAGAGAAAAGAGAGCTTGTATTTGCAAAATAGCAAGCGCTTGCACGCCACAGCCCTGAGGGGGGAGAATGCCAAACTTGCGTGCCACAGTCTTGTTGAAATGTCTTTTCCCTATGTCTGGTGAACTGGGTCCATTTTCAGCTACAAAAAAATCTGTTCCTTTGCAATTTCCATGGCCCCTGCTAGACTCTCTCTTTTTTTAACAGTGCACTTCTGCAGTTGAATTTCCTCTTATTTTCGGGACGAGGGAGTTTGATGGTGGGGGGGCTGTTTCTTTTTCCAGAGTCTACCAGGCTCCGTATCTGATTTCACGCGAGGAAAATCCAAGCCTTCAGCTGCTGTTGATTCGGGTGAAGTGGAGTCGGCCCACTAATTCCTACCGGACTCCCAAAAAGTCGCTCTCAGTCTATCCCCCCTCCTCTCTCTGTCTCACTCTCTCTTTTTCTCTCTGTGGCTCTGTGTCTTCATCTCTCTCTGTCCGTGC